>NC_080696.1:10922326-11225356 GCF_030445035.2 Dasypus novemcinctus
TGAACCCCCAGATGTCAGCGGCTTAGGCAATCGAATCACTCCTGCCCACTTAGCCCAGTGGGGTTTCTTAGGCGTCAGGCAGGCTTCACACACCCAGGCCCCTTCCAGCTTGCGGCTCCTCCCAGGGATGCCTGAGCTTGGGTGGGCTTTATGGCCAGGCCTGGGATGGCACCCTGCCTTCCATTACTGGAACTCTGACACACGTCCCCGAAACGCAACGGAGACTGGAAAACAGGGTCTGGCCTCTCTCCTAGGTCTGGCAGGAGAGGACAATGTGGAGAAGGACTCCAGGTCCTGAACGTCGACGGACAGGTGGTGTGGGGGAGCAGAGCTAGGAGCTGCGGTTCTTAAAAACACACACGGAGGACACTACCTGCCCATAGCTCAGGTATCCAGACTGACCAAGCAGGCCCCTTCCAAAGGCCAAATAATCGAGCCAGGACCCCAGAGGCAAATGTCCTGTTGCCGGAAAATCAGAATACCAGGCCATTTTAGTTGTGACTCGGGCAAATAAGAAATAGCTGACTCGTACCATGTGGACAACAAAAACTTTCTCCTCCTGAGGCACAAGCCACGAAGAGGTTAATGGGAAAGGGGGAGAGGGACCAAGTTTGCCACTGTCACAGGGAATAACTGAGCTGCACCTCTCCCCCCTTTCCCCTTCAGGCTCAGGATACCCAGGGCTTGTTTCTGCCACTTGTGCCATCTCATCCCCACCACCGGCCACCTGAGGCCCTTTCCTGCTTCCTCCTCTCTATTCATCTCTCAGGGCTGGGAAGTTGCATTTCCTACCTGCTGTGTAGCCGTGGTGGATTTTCCTCAGCCCACTCATCTAAAAGTCTAGGCGTGTAGAGCAGGTCTTTGGGGCACTTCTGGCCTCACCCTTCTCTGGTTCTAGAATACTAAGAGGCTCAGGTGGAACAAGAGGCAGAACTAGCCCGCTGTCAAGAGCTGGGGTCCATTGACCATGAGGTGCAGCGGTGCTCAGAGATGTATTCACCAAGTGCAATGAATGTCTCATGATGATGGAGGAGGTTGTTGTTATGGGGAGAGGAGTGGGGGGAGGGGGGTGGGGAGTATATGGGGACCTCATATTTTTTGAATGTAATATTAAAAAAATGAATAAAGACAAAAAAAAAAAAAGAGCTGGGGTCCTGGGGAAGAAGCAGTGGCCCAGTGAGTGCCACTGGAGGGGTGTGGCTTGCACCAGAGACAGGCTCAGGGAATCCGGGTCCTAACTACTCCCGGCCTGCTCCCATGCCCCCCCAAATCCCTGCCTTGGGTGCAGAGGAGGAGGGCGGGGAGGCAGGCCGTCGGCCTTCCACAGAGCCATCAGCACGCTGCCCTCTTTACTGGTCTGCACAGTGGACATGATGGGGTACCGCCGGGCCCCCTCTTCAGGTTGACACCTCCAACCCCCAGCTGCCAGGAAGGCCAGCTGCTGCCACCCCCAACTGGAGCGCTCGCTGGAAACTGCCCTTGGCCTCAGACCATTGCCTCAACCAAGACGGCGCCCCTTCTAGGGGTGGCTGTGACCGCCTAACGCGGGGACGCCAGGTCCTGCCCCTCTGCCTGACTGGGATTTTCTTACGTTTAAAGAAAAAGTCAGAGGTGTGTCTGTGTAGGTGTGTGTGCCTGGATGTCACACAGCGGACCCGCTGGGGTTTGGACTCTGTGGCCAGGCCTCGTGTTCCCGCCATTGCCCTGCCCACTCCACCTGGAAATGACCTTGACACTCTGAACCCATGAGCACGGGCTTAGGTACGCAGGGCTGCTGTCACAGAGGGCCCCAGACAACACGCAGTGCAGGCCGGCACAGCTCCGGGTCACGAGTCCCAGCCAGGTGCTGGCAGCGCCGCGCTTCCCCTGAGGCCGGGCTCTAGCGGTGGCTGCAGCTCGGGGCAGCGCTGCCGCCGTCACAGGGCTGCCCCTTCTGTCTGTCTGACTGTGTCCAACGGTCCTCTCCTCTAGGGACACCAGTCTTATGGGACGGGGGCCATCCGCATCCAGTTTGACTTCACCCTAACTAAGAGTGTTTTAAAGATCCTATTTTCAGGATCAGATTCACGGGACTGGGGTTTAGGACTTGGACATATCTTTTGGGGAGACATAATTCCAATCATAACATCGAGATATTCTTTATAGTTTGGAGACCTGGGACCCTGACCATGGACTGAAAACCTAACTCCTCGCCTAGACTGCTATGGGTGCAAAATCCACAGGCCTGTGGATTATATGTGTGAGGGGGATTCGTGTTACTGGACAAAAAAAGTTTCTGCTCCCCACACATGACAAACCAAATGCCCCCATTGCAGGAGGATTTCAGGCACACACGTGTGCAGCCCATTGCACGACTGTCAGTTCCATGGGAATTTTTTTTTTTTTGCATTCTGTTTTTTCGGTAGAGTCTATTTCTGGCACCGTGTATTGAACATCTTCATTCAGGGCATACTTCATGTTACACAAGAGCAGTGTTCCTGAAAAAGTGCCTCTGCCTCCACTCTTCATGTGACCCTGATGTCCCTTGAAGCCTCTCTGCCTTCCACAGGTTACAAAAGGTGGTTCTGAACCACAACCCGTGATTTCGGTGCATTTCTCCCATCTGCATGACCCACTGTAGCACTCATCCTGTGACTTGAATCGTGTCGGCTTGGCCCTGCCTTAGGGTGACAAATTTCCATTCCATCCCCAGCTTCTTGGAGAAATCCAATCACACTGAATGCACAGAATGTGCAAAGTTCCTGGCTATGTGGGCAGGGGTGGTCTCAGCTCTCTGCTATCACCACTCCCTTGGGAGAAAATAGTCCTGCTTTCTCCCACAGCCCCCTTGGAATTCCAGGAGGCTTATGTTCATGGCTGATCATTTCTTCAATGAAGAGTGCATCTAAGTTATGCCTTCCCGTTCCCTTGCCCCGAGGACACAGCCTCTCTATCAAGCTTAATGACTTTAAAACCATAATGAGCCCAGGTGAACTCCTATTTCAAGGCATTTCCACCAATAGTAAGACGCTCTAGGACAAGTGTCTTTGGTATTCAAGCTGACCCCTTCACTACCTAGCAGAGGGTTGGACACAAGGTGGTCACTCATTGAGTTGATTGAATTAAAAATCCTACAGAGATATTATTTCACGAAGCAAAGTATCTCTAATGAGAATAAGCTTTAGGTCAAATGCGATTATGAACGTGCATTTACATACTGGGGTATTTTCTTAAGAATAGTAACATCAAATGGACATAATGACTCAGAGGAAACTTCAACCTGGGTCTTTTTCACAGGGTATCGGCTGTGGGTTTGTCTCTGGAGAAAATGGTCTTTCTTTGGGGAGCAACAGTGGGACAAGAACATTAACCTGCTCTTATATCACAGACAAAACTGAGCTCTAGGCAGCCAGCCAACATTCCCATGTTTCCTGTTGCTTCAACTTCTCTCCCCATCAGAGGTCTCCAGGATCGAATCCTGGTGAATCCTAGAGGAGAGAAAATGAGAAGAGAAGACAACACAGACAACAAAAACAGCAGAGCGGGAAGAGGGGAAGGGGGGGACATAAATAAATTAATTAACTAATTGAAAAAAACTCTGCTCAGGTTTTTACTTTTATGTTGTTTCCAGGGCCATTGCGCCCAGGTCAGCATGCTAACTGGAAACCTGGTTGCATACACTTGCATGTTGTACTGGTATTCTTGACTCCAGAGAGGCAGAATTCAAATTAAATAGGGTTGGTTCTCTACCCTTTCACCAGATTAGTTTGGTTTTGAAGTTCTCCAGGAAATTCTGTTCTCTTTCAGTGTTCTCAGGTTCTTTGATACGGTAGAAGAGATAATGGGGTTCAGCAATTACCAGCTGAATCTTGACCTGAATTATGTAAACTACAGGAGCCAGGCAATTTTCACGGTTCTTGACCTGAAGTCTGCACACCCAGATTGAGGGGGGAGGCAGGGCAGGGGTCACGGGGCAGCCCTAGAACATGTAAGGGGAAAAAATAAAACATTCATTTCACTGAAATTTAGCATTCCCTTCAATTACGTAGGTAGGCAAGTAATTGCAGTAAGAGTAACCATATCTGGACCTTAGAAATCAATAGAAATCACAGATATTTTAATATCACGGTACAGTTTTGCAGGTATCTTAAAATGTCATCTACTCTAATCATTAATTTAAATTATATTATTAGGGGTTCTTGTTATTTAATATGCTAATGAAAAGCATAAACATCACTATCTCCAAATATGATTTTTTAAATATTTAGATTACTAAACACTGGTATAATTGATTTTTCTACTTAAAGAAACTTTGTCATCCTATGCATTTCAGGATATGCATTTAAAAACATTAGCCTGAGGAAGGGTCCATCATCTTGTCTGATTGCCAGAAAAGAACTTGAGATCCACATATTTGTCAATGCCCCCTCCCCCCCCACACCCTCCACTGTTTCTTTGGTGGCTCTTTTTTAAGCATAGCCCAAGCCTGCCCATCTGTCCTCTACAAGACCCTCCTGGCACTGTCAATTATTTGCTGAGCAGCCCCTTTGCCTAATGAGCACTTTGGTATTTCAAACTCTGCAAACTGTATTTCAGATGAGGACAGAATTCCCTCTGTCACTGCTTGATGCTCTGAAAAAGAGTCACTGCATTTTAGAATGAGAGTGACACTCTGTAGGCTTCTAAAAAGGTCTCCATCTAATTGGGGCCCCAGACCCAGAAACTCCCAATCTTTAGGTCAGGTTCTCAAGCTAGAACCACCTTTTCATTCCCATCAGGAGGATCAGAGCCACTCTCAACAGTACGCCATCTACAGAGGAAACATACCCTGGGATCCTTCTGAACGTCATGTTTGCTGCTTGCTGGGGCGAAGCCCGGGCCGGGAGCATCAGGCACGTGCGGAGCTCGGAGGCCCTGCCCTACTTAGAGTGGGAATTTAACCAACACGAGTTTGTGGAGGTGAACTGCAATTGTACCCTCTGTTTTTGCAGGCCTTATTCAATTTCAACATCACAGCAAGGAAAGTCAACTCTTGGTCGAAATAAACCTCTGTTGCAGGGCAGACAACGTGACTCTGGCTTTGGTCGCCCGAGTGTTTGGGGTGATGGCGATTTGCCTCCCTGTGAGGGTTTAGAGGTGTCACCCACTCAAGGTCACCCGCTGTCAGATCCAAATCCGGGTCTCCCTCAGCTCTGAAACTGTCTTGGTTGCTGAGTCATCACATTGTCAAAGAGTCCAAACCACCGAAAATTCACCTCTGGGGCTTGAGGATTTGCTCAGCGTATTTGGGGAGGCCGACCCGGGCAAGGACAGGCCTGTGGCATGATGCTTAGGCTGGGACGTCTGGGGCTATGGCCCCCATGGCTGCTGTTGGAGGGTCTCTGACCCTTTGCCTCCTGTCCTCAAGCATGCTGTGCCCACCGCTGCCTGGGTCTCCCCCACTGGCCAGCATGCTGGGTGGCCCTGAGTTAGCAGGACCACATCCTGCCTCAGGGTATGGCTGTCAGCTGGAAGGAGCAACTGTTTTGAAGTGAATTGCCAATGGTGGGTCGCCAATTAAACCTAGGCGCCTTCCTTGCCAGCCTCCTTTCCTCACCCCATTTATAATCGTTGACATGGCCCTGCCCACTTCACTCTCTAAATTTCCTTGGAAGCCACACTGTTTTCTCCATACCATCTCACAACTTGGCCAAGCTCTCATTACTTTCCTCCTAGAGCTGAACTGTCCATTATGGAACAACGAGCCACATATGGCTATTCAAATTGAAATGCATTGCAACTGAAACCAAAAACCATTTAAAGTTTATTTCTCATTGTGCAAGTCACATTTTAAGGGCTCAATAGCCATATGTGGTTTGTGGTTACTGTGTTACCAATATAGAGTATCTTGACATCTCAGAAAGTTCTACTGAATAGTGTAATGGCCCCTTCAACGGCTCACTGGGCAACTGGTCTCCCACATTCTCTCCTCCCTCTCCCCTTTCACTCTGTTGCCTGAATGTTCATTTCAAAATGAAGGGTAGAGTCACCTTTACCACAACTCCAGCCTTATTTCATCCCACCCTCCTCTGGCTCTCTCTTCTGTCACCTGGTCTCTTTTACCAACTTTGTTCACTTTGGCCTCAGGCCTCTCCAAACCTGCACCTGTACTTCATCTTCTAGGTAACTACAAATTTCACTTCATATTGCACCTCAGGCACCACTTCCTCCACTAATATCTGTTGAATGAATGAATGAACCAACACTGAGATATCACCAGAGGTAGAATATCAGGGATTATGGCATCTAGGGCGAGGGAGCCATTCCCTACCATGAGAAAAGTCATTACACAAGGAACTGGTTTAGAACTAGGGCCTTGGTCAGGATGGCAGGAAAATGGCTGGAGGTCCGGGAGAGAGCCTGCTTGCCTCCAGCAGAGCGGCTGTGTGGGCCTGGCACTACGGCCCGCAGGACTCGGTGTCCCCAGCTCTAATGAGAAGGTGGATGTGGGAGGCCCAGTTCCAAGACGGGCACGGGATGCCCTGCCTGGTGTACCCGACCTGCATCGCCCTCTTCCCCTGGGCGTGCAGGATCTGCGAGTAAATCACGCCGTTACACAGCAACAAAGGGGAAGGGATTTTACAGATGTCGTTAAGGTCCTTTATCGAATGAGAGGCGAGATGTAATTCACCCATTTAAAGTGTACAAAGCAGGGGTTTTTATTACAGTCACAGATATGTGTGGCCATCTCCACTGCCAATTTTAGAACATTTCATCACCTTAGAAAGGACCCTCACACCCTTTATCACTTGCACCCCACCCCCCTGCCCTGGTCTTTGTAACTTCTTCCTATCTTTATAGATTTGCTTATTCTGGGCATTCCAAATGAATGGCTTCATATAATATGTGCTCTTTTGAGACTGACTTCTTTCACTTAGGGTAATGTTTTCAAGGTTCATCCATCTATGTTGTAACATGTGCCAGGACTTTGTTTTTCTAAAGACTGAATACTAGTCCATAGTGTGGATGTAACACACTATGCTTATACATTTGTCAGTCGATTAATATTTAGTTTTTTCCTGCCTTTCTGAATCAGCTGGCTTTGAGTTCATCAAAAGAAAGAAGGTCTTGGGTGGGCCTGGCCTAATCAGTTGAGCTCTTCAAAGAGGACTTAGAGGTCAGAAACAAAACAAAGCAGAGAGATGCATTCCTGGTGGCATGGAAGGAAACAACGGCCACGCTGTGGGGAAGGATGGCAGGTGGCAGGGAACAGCATGCAGCTAGAGCTGAGGGCCTCAGTGTTAGAATTCTGTCAGCAACGTGGAGGAGTGGGGAAGAGGACTTTGAGCTGAAGATGAGGAACCCAGCACAGCCGACACCTCGATTTCAGCCCTGCCAGAGCTAAGCTGAGCCCTAACTCCTGACCCACAGCAACTGTGAGACAATGAATTGTGTTTCAGCTGCTTGATTTGTGTTTATTTTTTACAGAGCGATAGAAATGTAATCCAGTGGGACTCTAGTAATTCTTTTTTTTTTAAGATTTGTTTATTTTATTTCTCCTTTTCCCCTTCCCCTGCCCCCACCCTGCTGTTTTTTCTGTCTATATCTATTCATTGTGTGATTTTCTGTATCCATTTCTCTTTTGGTCTTCTCATCTTTCTCCTTTAGGATTTTTCTGGGATTTGATCCTGGAGACCTCTGATGTGGACAGAGGTTCCCTGTCAACTGCGCCACCTCAGTTCCTGGTTTCTGCTGCACTTCACCTTGACTCTCCCCTTCATCTCTCTTTTGTTGCGTCATCATCTCACAGCGCGACTCACTGTGCAGGCACTGGCTCACTGTGTGGGCACTCTTGCCACGTGGTCACTGGCTCACTTCGTAGGCAGACTTTCTCTTCTTCTTTTTCACCTGGAGGCCCCAGGAATCGAACCTGGGTCTTCCCATATGATAGGTAGAAGCCCTGTCACTTGAGCCACATTTGCTTCCCTCCAGTGATTCTCAAATCTTGTGTGCCATGGACCCCTTAAGAAGGCCGGTGAAGCCTATGGACTTCTATCCAGAATTAAATTTTAAATGCTTAAAATAAAATAAATGGGGTTTAAAAGGAAACTGTATTGAAATAGAGAAATAAACACATTAAAATTACATCAGTGTTATAGTAACATGTACTTTTTGCTAGCACATTAAACAATAAGGTCTAGTGGTTGATCTAGGAACTATTGGGATATTGAAGAAATAATGAGCACAAACTAGGTTGAGACAGCTGCAGCAATGGCAACGCAATGTAAAAATATTTGCCATTCCTATGGGTGTCAAAGTAACAGGAACTGTTCGTACTCTTATGGCTGGTTGCTTTTACATATAATGGAAGAAAAAGCTAAATTTCAGATAAAGATGAGGGAAAATAAAAATTTTTTTCCCCTTCCAAGTATGTGGATCCCCATATTCTCTCCAGGTTAAAAAAAAAAAAACCCTAGATGAGAAAGTTCTCAGGCTTCTTCCAGCCTCAGGGAGCTCTGGGAGCTGGCCAAGCGCTTCTCAGCACTCACCAGGGGTTCCATCAAAAGTACCCATTGCCACTGGCCCTTGTTCACGCCCTCTGAAGGGCCTGCTCTCTTGTTTATCCCTAGCTCATTCTCCTTTAATTACATGGATTACTTGATTTGCATGTGTGATTTGTGTCTTTTTGATTATGCTGAATTAACTTTAACAGAACACAGCTGCACCAAGATAAACTCCGGCTGGATCTGTCTGGGTTTTTAAATGCCTGTGTCGAAACTGCCCCCAAGGGAGGAGGCCAAACGACAAAGCTGGGGTTCCAGGCCCGTCCCTCCTGTAGTCTATACAGGCCCCAACCCTGCTCCCCTCTCCTTCTCTGCAGTCCCAGCCGAGCAGAAGGCGTGAGCTTGTGAAAACCTGCTTTTCATCCACTGCTCTCTGCATTGAGTTATAAACAGATATCCCTGCTTTGGGCTGCACTGTAAATCAGTGTAATGTGTGTTTCCCAATCATTTTTTTACTGCTTTTTTTTTCCCAAAAAACTTGCAAGCATTTAGCTTTAAAATTTAAAAAGAACTTAAGAGTTTGTGATACATTCCTCCCTTTTCATGTCCCAATTTCTGTTTCTATTTTCCTTTCCTCTATCCCTTACCTTCACTTCACATAATGTGTCTATTATTTCTTGATTTATTAACTTTACATGAAGTCTGTTGACTCACTGCTTTGAAGGATGAGGATTTAACTCATTTTACTCCCCATTTCCCATGGCTGCTAGTTTTATTGCTTTAGTTCTATTGCTTGCTTTTATCATACATCTATTTATATCATCTTTCGTATCACATTTGCCTACCTTTCCTTCTTTCTGGTTTCATTTTCCATCAGCTGTATATTTGCCTCCTCATTGTCAGGTTTAGTCTTACTTTTTTTCTTATACCACACTTGTCTTCCATGTTTCTCTATAGATTAATTTTAAATTTGGAAATTAGCAAGGAATTTTACCTTTAAATTTACCTTTATCAAAATATTGTCCTGTGCGGGGCCTTTTGGGGGTTCGGCTCACAGGTCCAATATTATGGTCTCGTGGGCCGCTTGAGGAAGAAACTGCCAGCCGTTTAGGTGGAATGATTCCCATTCTGTTCATGCCATTAAGTGATTGAACTCATGACCAGTTTATCTCTTGTTTAACATTTTGCTAAATATTATGTATGGAGGATTTTCTGTTTAGCTTATGTCTCTTTGAGTTATCAGTTCCTTTTTTTCCCCCTGTCTTCCTGACAAAGGAATAACATGCCTCCATTCCCCAATTTCAAAGACCCTCCCCAGACAAGCTAAATCAGAATTTCTCTGGATAAAACTCTAGCATAGGCTTAGTTTGAATCAAATTAATCTTGAATAAAGACGGAATTGGATCAGATATACTTGCAAGAGGAAGACTACTGTTGCAGGTATAGACCGCGACTAAGATATATCATTTTCCACTCTAGAATAGACAATCCAACGGACTTGTGCTTTGGGGAAGTGCATCTCAACACTTTCTGTGCATATATTCTGGGTGGGACTCTAACTCCAGTAATAGAGTAGAACATTTGCCCAGGCCTAGCCTATCAGCAAGGTTCTATCGTCTCCCTTTAGGAAGCAGCTACACATCATATTTCCTGGTCCCATGGCATAGGTTTCATCATATTCAAAAATAAATTCCTTGGCCAACAAAAACAATAGCGTTAGTCTTTAGCATCCAAGACTTCAGGGTCTGCCATTTTGACTCACTTGAATATCCCCTGAATTCCTTTTGGTAAGAAAAAATCCGAAACCTGAATCCACAGTCTCAGTTCATGAGCGAGCTAATTAATGGGTTTCTTTCCCAAACCCAAGTCATTGCTACTGCTGAGGGAGAGACTTTCTACTGTTTGGATCTGAACACCATTGTCTGTTTTGTAAGTGATCCCTGGGCCAAAATGAAAACACCTTTAATGGGTTTTTGATGAATATTAAAAATTTATGAAAAAAAATAAAAAAGTATGATAAATATTCAAAGAGGTGTGGTTTTGGTTTCCTTACCTTAAAGTTATTCCCCCTCTGATCCGCTCTCCCTTTACCCTACAGAGAACATCATAAAGCTGCTATGTCTTTCTACATTATGGAAAGTCAATTTGATAAGAATGCTATTATGTCTGTAACCTGTCAGGGGTAAATTGAGTAGAAAATTATGCAGTACCCTGATAAAGCTTAATGTTAATATGTAAATTCTCATTAAAAGCCCTAAGAAGCTACAGATGTTGGAGTAAATTCTACTAATTGCTTTGGCCTAACCTCTTTTTACTGCCCTCTTACACATTGTACCAAAATCCTTCATCTGATCTCACCCCATCTAAAGAGTTTCAGACCGGCAGGTTTTTCAGAATCCTTGGACAAGGCATTGGCTCATTTTCCCCCACCTTGGCCTGCTCCTACCCCCACCCCAGTCCCTCCTGCCAACCACAGCTTTCTGTGCAGTGCTGTGAACTGGGGGATGAAGTGAGTGTCTCCTTCCATAAATAGGACACCCATTCAGGTCACTCATGCAGCTCATTTTCAATAAATCGAATCAACTTATGCCTAGTAGTTGCTTGTCCTTGAAGTAAGATAACATGGGATATTCAGGTATCACTTAGAGAAGAAATTATGATGGTGACAAAATTTGCTGAGTGCTCCAAGGCCAATTTTTATAGAACTTTACTTGAGTAGGACTGGAGAAGGGACCATCTACTGCTCTTAATAAAGTGGTACATTAACTGTTAACGGTGTGCTATGCTCTCAAAGACAAGCCTCAGAAAGTTAGAATATTTGGAAACATTTTTCAATGGAGTCTTCAATTTTTGTGAAATGAATGAGGTCAAGGCATGGTACTTACCCCTGATGCCTGACACTGGGGATGCCCAATCCCTTCCGGATAGACTGTCACAGAACCAGCACATCAAGTGACTCGATAAGCTTAGTTTGTCTACAGGAATTAACTGAGGAATGGCATAAAGATTGCTTTATTAAGGAAAGGCTTCAACTTGATTGGCGTAATCTATGAGCTTCCTTTCTCTGATAATGGATTTGTTCTAGCAATTTTCTATCCTATAGCTTTAAATGCCAACTAAGGCTTCGTTTATTTAATTCAGAATTTGCCTTTGCTATTTTGGTGGAGGGTTGATATTGCTAGCTCTCCTCTGGGTCCAGGCACATGGGAGGACCCATTTCCCGGCTCCTGTGAAGCCAGGCATGACCACACCACTGATTTGGTCAATGCATTGTGAACATAAATACTGTGTGTGACTTCTAGGCTGAAGCACTTAATTCCCAATACTTGGCTCTTGAGACCCTGCTCTTGGGACCATGAAAACAGAGGGGGATTGGAGGAGCCACAGGACTGATGATTTTGGGTGAGTGAGAAACAACCTTGCATTGTGCTAAGTCCCTGAAAGCCTGGGGCTACTTTTACTGCAGCATAACCTAGCCGATCCTTACTGAAACAGACTTCATGCTCAAATTTCTTGGAATGAGGCCATTTAGAGACACTCTTTTGTATTTCCAGGGCATTTGTCTTTATTAGTCTTGATGGAAGTGCTTAGTTACTTTTTTAAGTGGATTGCCACTTGGAAAGATGTGAGCTGGAGGTCCAGCTGTTGACCTGCCAGTGGCAGGCAAGCCCATGCTTCACGAGTTCCTCTAATTAATGCAGAGGAGCCATACGATATAATCAAAATCCGGCTTAGCATGAGGCCCTCCTGGGATCTCTGCTTGTGATTGTTGCAAGGAGAGAATGCCTTGTTTACTGGCATTTATTAATTGCTCTTGGCTACTCACACTAGCTCACTTCCACACACTGCTAATGGCTTACGGAATAACCTCGATATGAGTAGCCGATGCAGAAAGACCTGCATGTGTTCCCAGTTTCTTCTTAGAAATACTGAGTCTCCCAAAGGCTGATGCCAAGTCCATTTCCTGTGAGTCCAAATGAACAACCAAATGGGATAAAACGGCCCACTTCTGCTATCACTTGTGGCTTGGTTATTACCCATGAAAGTTCAGGAGGAGAATGATTTTAATAATCCCTGCATTTGAAATTCTTTGACAAGTCCCCGTAGCTTTAATTTCTGGACTTTTCCTCACTTGCACCTTGAGGATGCAGTCTTGAGGTTGCTGGTCTCTTCTTAATTCAAAAGACACTTTGGCCTGATGATTATTAGGTAAAAATTGCAATTTTGTAGGTCAAAATGGTGAAAAGCAGCTGTTTCCTACAGTTTACTCTTTATTTGCTGTGGTTAGAGACTTCAAGGAGAATTTTAAAAATTCTTTAATATGTATAAACAATCTGCTGCTTAATTGTCACTTTATTTTCTGTTCACCTAGGAAAGAAACAGCTAAGCTATAGAAAGGCACAGCCTCAGGACACTCCAGAGACATGGCTGTGGACCCAGTACATCACTCACTCCCTCCTGATCCTGCTCCAGCTGTGGGTAATGGGACTGAAAAGCAAAGCAAAGCAGAGGTGACGTTCTGCCCTTGACGTCCAGTCAGCCCCAGCCTAGCAACTCTTCTAACGGTCTCCGCCTCCCAGTAATGAAATGAGCGTAAGTTCTTCCTACTCTAAAGAATTCTCTTGAGAGATGCACTGTATACTTGAAAATCAAAGGAGCAGGGTATAAACTCTTCCCCCCAAAATACCTAGAAAATACAGAAACCACCAGCACAAAGCCTCAAGATTCTGCAGGTCTCTTTTGACCATATGTCTATGGAGAAATGAGAAGAGGATTAGGGAGGAGACCAAAGCTAACAGGGTAAGAGAGTCTACCTAAACAGAAGAGCTTGGGAAGCAGCAGGGGAGAGACGCCAGACCAAGGCTGGCAGACTCCCAAAGGCGTGCTTCTCTGAAGGTGACACGCCATCCCCTACGTGGACAGAGGCAGGCAGCTGGATTTTTGCGAGGAACCAGGAAGGCAAGGTGTCACTGGCAACGCCTCTTGCTCCTCTCTATGATCCTTGCGCATTAGCGAAGCCACGTCTCTGCTGATGCTCAATAAACATTGTGGGCCAGTGGGGGTGGGATGGGAGAGCGCCTGTCCTCGCCCTGCCATCTTACTGCCCTAGGGGAGGAAGGCACAGAGGCCCTTCAGAAGAGAAACATCATTTGCAGATGGCCATGAATAAAGGCACAGCATGGAATAGGGGAACAGACACGGTCTTAGGGGTCAGATAACTCTGTGTCTTGAAGTTGGTGAGCTATTTGGCCTCTCAAAATGAAGATGACCATCCCTATTTCTAGGATGTTCTAATGCAGGAGCTCTCTCTCTTCTTACTTTTTTAGTCTCAGAACCTCTTTCACCTTTAAAAAAATTGTTGAGAACCTCAAAGAGCTTTTGCTTTGTTAACTCTAGGTCATATCTATTGATATTTACCATAATAGAGATCAAACCAAGATATTTTAAAAGTATTTCCAAAATTATTTACACAATTCATTACATTTATTACATATCAACAAAAATAACACATCTTGCTTATGAATAATTACCATGCATTTCCAAAAAAAAAAAAAAAGGGAAGAGTGGCATTGTTTTACAGCTTTGCATATTTCTTTGTCTGGCTTAGAATAAACCAAGTGGATTCTCTTATCTCCTTCTGCATTCACTCTATTATGATATGTTGTTTTGATTGATGTATAAAGAAAACCCTGTTTCACAAAGATATGTAGCTGGAGAAAGGGTTCCAGGACCACAGTTTGAGAACCCCTGCTCGAAAGATCAAAAGCTAATCTGTGCAAAGCATTTACCACAGTACCAGGAAGCACTGAGCTGATGCTCACGAAATAGTTTAAGAAAATGTTATTTTCAAACTTCATTGTAACTATATTCTTATATCTAAGAAATGTATCCCAGAAGAATATATATACCGCAGTAGAAGTAGAAGTTGCCAAGCAAATGAATGAATGCAAACATATATACATACAAACAGGCAGCCAGAGCTTTGGGTGTCCTTGACCTCTCTTAAACAAGAATGCTGACACCATGCTGCAAATTACTTTACCATCACCCTCTTGCCCTCTGCCTCTCTTATCATTTTTGAATTGGTCTGACCATTATGGTACTAGTGGTGGGCATGCCCAATACTTTTCTCTGTCCTGGATTTCCATCCTCCTTCTCTTGGGAGTTCATGACCCAATCCCAGGAGAGGGGCATATTTGGAAAGGGAGTTGTGGAACCAGGGCCAGACAAACAAACAAAAAAATCTGCAAGAACTCAGGATAAGGTGGGCAATGTGAGATCACTAGGCTATACAGAAACAAGCAGTTTCGAAAATGTTCACCAGAGCAAAGAAGAGGCTATTTCCCCTAAAGTTCCTTCAGCAGGAATGGGTAGAAACTTGGAAGGAGGGATTCTCTGGAATAGGGCCCCTCATCTCAACCACAGAACACAGAAAATGATTTGGTCTCTATTTTTTCAGTTCTCCAACGTTTTGTCCTTAACTAATACCATTCCAGATACATAGGAAGGAAAGTAATATATATACACTCCACTAGCACTCAGCACTGAGCAGTAGAACTTAACTCTCTCCAGAACCCCACAGGGTAAGGTTGCAAGACTTTCTACTTTTGTGCCATCAGCATCTCTTAGATGTTGCCCTCAAGGTCTTCAGAGTTTAGAGTGTAAAAGTGTCCCATAAGATACTTAATAAAGCATGTGACTTTTTTTTGGTCTTTACTTATTTATTTTTAATGTTACATTAAAAAAATACGAGGTCCCCGTATATTCCCCCACCCCCCTCACCCCACTCCTCCCATAACAACAACCTCCTCCATCATCATGGGACATTCATTGTACTTGGTGAATACATCTCTGAGCACGGCTGCACCACATGGTTAATGGTCCACATTATAGTTTACACTCTCCCTCAGTCCACCCAGTGGGCCATGGGAGGACATACACTGTCCAGTAACTGTCCCTGCAGTACCGCCCAGGACAACTCCAAGTCCTGTGACTTTTGATTTATTATTTGGGTTTTTCAAATTTGTTTGTTTTATGTACTTTCTTGACTTGGGTAGACTTTAAAAAACTAACTAATATTTCATTGATATGTTTTTCCCCATTAAAAAAAATCTAGATATAATTTACATACAGTAAATTTTAGTGTAGTGTTCTATGAGTTTTTCCAAAAGCTAGAGTTGTGCAACTACCACCACAATCAAAATACTGAACAGTTGTATCTCCCCCAGACACCCTGAGGCCCTTTGTGGTCAACCCCTCCCCCAAACCCAGCCCCTGGCAACCACTGATCGGTTTTCTGTTCCTATATTTTTGTGTCTTAAAGAACGTAATAGAAACAGAATCACAGGCTGTTGAGTTTGGCTTCTTTTGCTTAGCATAATGGATTTGAAAGTCATGCATATTTTTGATTTCCTTAGTAGTTTGTTCCTTTTTATTGCTGAGTAGATTTCCATAGGGGATGTACCATATTGTTTGACCATTTTCCCAAGGAAAGGACATTGAGTTGTTTCCAATCTTATGCAATTATAAATAAAGCTGCTTTAAATATTTGCATACATTGTGTGTGTGTGTCTGTGTGTAAACATACGTTTTATTTTTTATTTCACCTGGATCAATAACTAGGAGTGAGATTGCTGGGTCATATGGTAAACATACTTTTACTTTTATAAGAAATTACCAAACTGGCTTCCAAAGTGCTGGCACCATTTTGCATTCCCGTCATCACTGTCTGAGAGTTTTAGCTACTTGACATCCTCCCCAACTCTTGGTATTGTCAGGGTTCCCCACCCCCCCATTCTAATAGGTACATTGCATCTCTTTTTGAAGTCTTCATTTCTCTTTTTAAAAGTTAGTAAAATAAATATAAAATTTAGGTGGGCAAAATCACTATAGAAATAATTGATAAGTAATTAACTTAGTGAAAAAATGCCAAAAACCTAAAATTGTCAACATGCATGCACAGGACATTTAATGAGGGTGGTGGACATAATTTGATTCTAGGGTTAATAGTTAGCTTTTAAAATCCTCCAATGAAGCAGTAGCATTATTATTATTTTTTATTTAACTTTGTCTGGTTGGTAACCCAAACGCTAGAGGACATATTGGAATTAACAAGCAAATGCAAGGTCAATCCCTTCTTTAAGTGTCCTGCCGTAGCTATTCTGCTGTTACAAAAACTCCCATTAAGTTCATATTAGTTTTATTTTTCAAAATATTTAATGGCCAGTAATTCAATACAACTGCATTTTTTAAATGTCTATTTGCCCTTTAGTTCTTTAATAATATAGTCAAATTTTAAACTGGGATTTCTAAATACTTCCTCTTTTAAAATGGCATTATTGAGATATAATTAACATGCCATAAAATTTACCAATTTAAAATTTACAATTCATTGAGTTTTAGTATACTCACAGAGTTGTAAATATGCCACGAAGTAATTTTTTAATTTACTTTTCAAAACAGCAAGGGCTTATTTTATTGGGGTTCATGGTTATTGATCCTTATTTCTGATTGTGTTTATCATTACATTCATTTAAAAAATGGTTTATATCAGGAAGGGCTTAATTTTCCCCAGGAGTCTACTTACTAATAAGTTAATTTAAGATATTTTTTAAATTGGTGGATGATATCAAGCTAAACATATTGTTAAATTTTTATTTGAGCTGTGGAACTTATTTTTAACATAGTAATGGAATTTTAAGTTAATTAAAAACTCTTCTTTGATAAGCAAATTTAAAAACGAATGGAGAAACAAAACTGTTAGATTTAAGAAAAAGCTTAATGTATTTTTTCTCTCACTATCTGTCATCTTGTTGTGTCATGGTTTTTCCAATAATTCCATTGCTTTAAATTCTTTAGGTCAAGTTTTTTTTTTTTTTTTTTCCAAGTCAACAAACTTTTATTGCTGTTTCTGGCTCCCTCAGCTCCAGCAAGTTTCTTGATTCTTACAGTATAGAAACACTGAGCTCTGGTGCAGGGTGATGGGGTGTTTGTGTGTGTTTGTGTGTGTGTGTGTTACCTCTCTTCTTTTGCATACTGTTAAAGTTAAAGAAAACCTCACTTGATGGAGAGGGAGAGCTAGACAGGGAGGAATTCAAGAGCACATATGGCTCTGAACCACTTCTACTGGCTGCAGAGTATAGAGGTCATGGTGCCAAATGTTTTTTTCAAAAAGGGGGCGTGGGGAGATAAATTTGGCTGCTGTAGTACCCCTTGCCCTTGCTGCCATGTTTCCACAGAAATCAGGGAGGAGCAGTATGTGGCTGGCTGTGACTGGGGTGAGCGGGGTTTGGTCAAGTTTTGTTTTGTTTTGCTTGTACATTTGCATTTAGGCCAGATAATGCTGATATGTATTTTTTCTGGTCAAAGTTGGGGGCATTTTTAAAATATATATTAAATGGATTTAATAAGTAACTTGAAGGTCATCAGATTATGAGTACATAAGCAGTCCCATCAATATGTAGAGCCAAATTTTGCTAACTGATATATTTTCACTTAAATTATGGCATAATATTACCCTCCTTTCCACCAGCATTGGGGGTCCCAGGGACTGTCTCCCAAGTGCTCAGCAAATGGGTCTTGGCTCACACTTTTTGCTGAGTGGCTTCTCACATCTGCTCCCTACTGCTCTGTAATGAGCCACTGCGTGATGGGCAATCTCCCCCAAGGCGTGGCTCTGCCCAAGCTCCGGCCCCCTTTGTTTCTGTGCCCTGGTTGAGGAAACCTCTTTCCTTCTTGGGGTCTGTTCTCCTGCCTGGGCCTCACTTTCCATGAAGTTCATTCACACCTTCTTTTATCCAGAGCCACGTCCTCCTCTGGGTTCTCCTGCGTCTCCAAGGTAGCTCCACCGGCCCCTCAGGGCCCCTGCCCACTCCAGCGGGTGCTGCCTCAGTTTCCTCAGGGACCTCAACCACTCCAGCTGTATTTTGAGAGTCTGGTGTACCCTCTCTCCATGTCTCAGGCCTCCCTCTCACCTTACCACCCTCCTCAAATGCCACCCTACAAGGCCACAGTCAAGGATGTAGATGCCAGAATGAGCATCAATTTCCTTCTCGAAGTTTCAAAGGAACCCCATGACCTTTGTGAAAGTGACACCCTGAAAAAAGAAGTTATGGGGGGATGGGTGCCAAAATTCATAAATCAAGTATGCTGGAAGCGCAGACTAGGCTAAGGCAACTAGAGAAGAGTGTCTAAAATATACGCGGAGCCTGGCTAGCTATAACCATGGTGATCTGGTGGAATATCAGCTGCAGAAACAAACATCTATGTATCTTAGCCCTGGAATAACTTTTCATATTGAAGGGCATTTGGCATAGTCCTTGCACTGGCAAACTAGTGATGCACTGGCATAAGCAAGAGCTGGCTATGCAGAGGCACCTGGGCTTTTGCCATCCCCATTAAATATTTTTGAAGTACCTGAAGTACTTTAGCATAAAATATGTTATAGGATATGGGATTCTGCCAATTTGATAATTGAATGGGGGTGTGATATTCATTTTAACAAAAACAAACCCCTTTTCAATAAGTCTAGTTTTCCTTATTATGAGAGAAAAACATGAAATAACCTTCAGAAAAGCTCTAGCACCCACTCATTTCTGACTTGTGCCTCCAACGGGTGTTCTACCTCTCCCATATGTCCCTTGTGTTGTCACTACCCATGGGGAGAGGCAGGATGGCCTCTACAGCTTCACCCCCAAGTTCTTTCACCAGGCCCTTGAAGACTTGAAGATTTGCACAACTCTCTGATGAGCTGGCACAGGTACTCAGAAGCAACAAGATCAACCACCACAGGAAGGTCCCTGGCAAGTACGGTGGAAGGAAGACATCTTTCCACATCTCTTCCTCTCCTTTATATAGAAGATATTTATAAGGGAAGAGAATTCCAAAGAGGATGTATATTCAAATTATTCCAAAGTAGCATTTACTGATTCAATGCATTCCTCTCAAACTGACTTTCAATTAAAGCAATGCCGTCTGCAGAGGATCTGTGCATGCCTCCTAACAGAGTTGCCCCAGACACCTGGAACCATCATTCATTTATCAAATGTTTCTTCAAACTCTGGGCACAACACAGGTTGGTTCCCTCCTTGTGCAGTCAGAAACAAATGATAAGCACATAATCAAATACATCTAACCAGAACATTTCAGGTGGGTTTGAGTGCTGTGAAGACTGGACATTTTAGAAACAGCTCCCTAGAGAGTGTCTCAGGTGGGTGCAGCATTCAATAGGGAACATATGTAGGACATACAGAACTGTGTTCTGTAGGCGAAGGCTTGGAGGCAACTTCAGGGAGGGATAAGGCAAGGCATAATCTAATTCTCTTAAGAGAAGAGTTTCCGCCACTTACTTGGCATCCAGTCCTGTCTTTCCACATCTTCACCATCCCGTGGCAGCTGAGCAGATACCTTAGGAATGCCTGGGTGCATGGCCCTTGAGGCAGGTGCTGTCGGACCTTAGAAGTTAACCACATTTTACAACCCAAGTTTTAACTAGCTTATAAATGATTTGAAAACAGTTTCCTTCAGAAAATGTGAAAATTGGAAGAGGTTTGCCTGTTCCTTTTCAACAAAGACTTTCCCATATAAAAGATAGAAGAAAACGTTATTTTTGAGGCATTTTTAAATGGAAGGCTCCAATCCTGAAATATTTTCTCTTTTCTCTACCCCCTACTCAGATCTCCCTGCTATGACAGACTTTTCTCCTCCCACAGACAACTGAGTAGGAAGTAATTATCTGAACTCTCTCCTGATTCCTTTCTTCTATTTTTCTTGCCTGTAAAATGTTCTGCAGATAAATCCTCATGCTGAGTCTTTCCCTTCACTTCATACCTTGCTTGCTCAACTTTATGGGGGGTTCATTTCAACTTGGATTTGCTGGTCAGTTCTTACCCAAAGCAATTAGCAGAAAAGCCATCAATCAGGCGAGCATTCCCAGCCACCTTTCAGTTGCTCTGACTGGAACATTTGTCCTTGTATTGGGTGGGATGGTGGCCCCACAAAATGTATGTCCATGTCCTAATCCCCAGAATTTGTGGCTGTGGTCTTATTTGAAAACAGGGTTCTTTGCAGCTGTGATTAAGGATCTCAAGATGAGCTCATCATGAATAATATTGTGTAGCAGTTTAATATTGTTTATGCATCCCAAAAATAGGTATTGGACTGTGTTTATAAACTGGTCTGATTTTCTGGACATTAGATTATATTGGATTCAGAGGTTTCACTTTCACTTGATTAAATAATGATTAAAGCTTTGATTGGGCCACATCAGTAGGGACTCACAGAGAAACTGCACTGCAGAGAAGGGAGGTTGGAGTCTTGGATGCTGGAGCCCTGGGAGGTAAACACACAGGAGAAGAGCACAGAGGAATGGAGATAGCTCCATAGGCAGAGGCCCTGGGAAGAGACAGACAGAACCTGATTGTCTACAGCTGACCTTGTGAAGAGACCAGAGCAGCTGAGCCTGGAGAGAAACAAGCCCTGGGAGAGAGATAAGACTTATCTCAGCCTATGGCTGATACTGGAAGTAGCTGGAACCACAAAGCCTTAAGAGGAAGAGGGAGGCTGAACCCTTGCCGACATCAGCAGCCATCTGGCTCCAACACATGATACAGACTTTGGTGAGGGAGGTAACTTATGCTTTATGGCCTGGTAACTATAAGCTTCTACCCCAAATAAATGCCCTTTATAAAAGCCAACCGGTTTCTGCTACTTTGCATCAGAACTCCTTTGGCTATCTAGTACATACAGGCTGTCCCTAAATCCAAAGACAAGTGACCTTGTAGAGGACACACAGAAGAAGCAGAGAAGAGGAGGAGGCACCAGGGCCATGGAAACAGACTGGAGAGATGTGACTGCAAGCCCAGCAATGCCAGTAGCCTCCGGAAGCTGGAAGAGGCCAGGAATGGATCCCCACCTCAAGCCTATGCCAGCAACTTGATTTTAACCTTCTTACCTCCAGAAGGGCAAGGGAATAAGTTTGTTGTTCTAAGCCCTCAAGTTTGTGGTCATTTGTTATAGCATCCCTAGGAAACTAATAAAATTATTATAGGTTTTAAACCGCATAAAATCAAGGCCTAAATGATACATAGGTATTTGTTTCCCACTCAGAATGGGCTGAATCATTATTTGATCATGCCAGGTTAAGAATGGAGTTAATTCATAAAAGCACGTATTACAGAAATATCTTATTGCTTATGTGCATATGGTATCTCAAAATGTATATATATATACATATATATATATATATAGGGTAGCTCTCCATCTCTGTTGGAAGCAAAGAAAGGAACTGAAGTGTTTTTGGAACTGTCCAACTAGGAAAGGACAAAATCAGTTCATTAAATAAAGCCAGTTTACACCCACCTTTTGCCTACAGATGTATCCCTCTTCTCTCCTAGAGTGTCCTAATACTTAAAACGCAATTTCTCAACCCAGTGCTTAGACACCTTTGGCTTGTTAATCAGTGCACAGATGTCCTGTAGGTTAACCACTCACTGCATGCTAAAAAGAGAGCGACCTTCGAACTATCTTGCATCTGAGCCGCCGTAAATTGCTCACATTGACAGAGAATAGCACAGGCCAACTTCAGGGAAGGGCTGTTTATTTCTCCAAACACTGATGAAAGGCTGTTGTCTCATGGTAATTCAGCTTCAGATTTGTCAGGGGAAAAACAAAAGATTCCCTCTCGCTACTCAGCACTAAAATGGGGTTGTTGGGAAGATGCAGGGACACAAAAAGAAACATTCATCAAGGTGTAGAGGGTCTTTCATGAAAACAAAATATGTCCACCTAGTGACATTGAATTGAAAGGAACTGCTTTCCTTGCTCTCCTCACTGAAGGCCATGCCCAGAATGGGCAACTTTCTCAGTTAAAGGTGACATCCTGTCAACTGCACTGCACAGTAGTGCATAAGAAAATGCGAGGACCTGCCTCCTTTGTCGTTCTTGGCAGGGCACGCTTCAATTCCACTCCTGGCTCTTGCAGAAGCCTAAGGCTTCTTTGGGGCTTAGAGAGGCAAGAGGCTAGGAGTTCAGACAGATGACACAGCTCAAGAATTACCTTTGAAGGTCAAGAATCAAGTCCTTTCCCCTTTGCTAAGCTCTGGTGGAGGAGAAAAGCAAAATAGGACGTTTCTAAATATGCTCCAGGAAAATCTTCCTTAGCATGGTTTATTTCAAAGTCTTCTTATAACCCATGCTCTTGGAATCCACTGATGAAGACAAGCACTCAGATGAGCAATCTTACAACATTCTGATATTTTAGTCTTATTGGAAAGAAAGCCTCCGTAAAGCTAGTGGAACTAGACTCTGAAGGCTGTGGAATCATTCTGAGATATTTCAGAATTGAATGGCAAGTTTTTTATGCTTTCTAAGCAGAACCAGCCTACAAAGCCTAATACTTTTGGAGAGGAAGTCACACACTCAATACCATTTTATTTTCATGTATTCATTCCTTAACTATGAATGGTGTATCCACCACTTGACCAGAAGTACATACATGCCATGAAAATAGAGTATAATACAAATTTCCATCTTCTGTACTGTACAATCTATTACAGAATAAAAGTCATACTTTCTTAAAAAGAGGAAAAAACTACAAAAGAAGTTACAAGATGGGAGTCCCTAGTCTAATGAATAAAACATAATAAGTTATGTGTTATCGATAAGAGAGATGCAGTAAGACGGTTTGGTAGAGTAGAAAGAACTTGGACTCTGTTTTCGCAACCTGAATTCAAACCCCTCTTTTGCCTTTTCCCAGCTGTGGGAATGGGGTCGGTTGGTTAAGCTCTTTGAGGCTCAAATTCATGAGGATCTGTAAGGTGTCTGGAAAATCAGATGTAGAGTAGATGCAACACCTCACGCTTAAGAGGTACTTGAATGCGTTGCTTCCTTATTACTTTTCATTCCTATGGCCCTGCTTTCCTAAGAAGGGACATTCAAATGTTTGATCAGATTCTGCTGGATTATTTTAAACCCTTAAACATGAGAGGTGGTGAGAGGGGACCTACTGATTAAAGAAACAAGTTGTGATGAGCAAAGGGATCCTATCTTCCTGGGCTGTAATTCCATCATGTCTCCAGATGGTCCAACAGCTTGCTACATTTTCAACTTAACGTAAATCTAGTGGTATTCAAGAAGGGACTACAAATTGTGACTTCAGAAAGGACCTTATATGGAAAGTCTCCCTTCCGAAAATCCAGATTTTTAAATTCAATTCTTATTTACAGCCTACACACTTCCTAATTGGAAGAGAGTGATTTATAATAAATGTAAAATAAATATAGGAATTAGTAATGGAAAGGAATTTTAGAAAGAAGAGGAAGCAAATATAGCACCTTCCTTGGTTGATATATTAATTATGGCTGCACAATGAATCAGTCCTAAGTTTCCTGGTATCCAGGGAAAAATGGAAATGTGGCAGATTATATAATTTGCATTGACTGACAAAAAGGACACAAGGATATATGGAGTCCTTCTGAGGACTATGTTCTAAGATTTAAAAGTTGTGGCCATAAAGGAATGAAAATAAATGTGTACGTTGCATTAAAGTGTGCTCTACCTCTTTGCTCCACAGATGTGGCTACCAGCGCTGCTGGCAATGGTCCAGAGGTGAATTAGATAAACACACACCTGAGAGATATGACCTTTAGGGCTTTATGACTCAGAAAAAAAACCTGGGAAGATCCAGATGTGTGTATATAAGAATGGAAATAAATGGGAACAGCGTTAGTGTAACATATGTGGGCTAAATGAGGGATTTGTCTAGACTGGCTTCTATTTAGAAAGGTTCCATACAAGCATCAGGTAAGAGCATCAGTGAAAGTCCAGACTTGGATAAGGCCAGGGATATTGGCCTGGACCGTGTGCTGAAATGTAGGATGGTTTCTGGGACAGAATGGACAGAGGGAAGATATTGGTTGAAGTCCAGGTGATGGTAAGAGAATTCTGACCCCTCTTACAGAGAGCCAGGAATAGTTCTGAGTGCTTCCAGAAAAGAATTTTCTTCTCCAGTAACCAAGTAAAGTGAGAAAAATCACTCTTGTCTTGGACAGAAATAGGGAGGGCCTTGAAAGAGTCTGGCTGATGCTTTACTTCATGTGCTGAGCTTGCAAATATATAAAAGGTTTTGCAGTTTAAGGAATAGCAATACTGTCTTAGAGAAGTCACAGGTGGCCAAACTTCTGCAAAAAAATATATATAATTCATATACATATGTATTTTTTTCATATATGAATATATGAAAAAAACTCCCAAAGGCAAAATCTTTGAGTGATAATTTTCTCACTGCTCCACTAAGTGGTAATGATGAAAAATCACCATATGTGGAAAATGCCTCCTAGAGCCTTTAGCTTCAAAAAATTTGTGGGGTTGATTTGCTCATAGATACTTACATTGACACTTAACTATGAGGAAAGAAAAACAAAACCAAAACAATGAGCAGACTATTCTGATTTGTGGGAGACTGAAAATATTCAAGATGAGCCTTTAAAGCAGTTCTCCACCCACTAGAATCACCTGGATAGCTTTCTAAAATCCTGTATCCAGAGAAACGGATGTGGCTCAAGCGGTTGGGCTCCCAACTACCATATAGGAGGTCTAGGGTTCAAAGCCTGGGGCCTCCTGGTGAGGGCAAACTGGCCCACATGGCGAGCTGGCCCACAGAGAGTGCTGGCCCACACGGGAGTGCCTCCATGCACACAGGAATGCCACCCCATGTGCAAGTGACCCCCTGCAGGAGTGCCGTCCTGTGCACGAGTGCCAGCCAGTGCAAAGAGCTGGCGTGGCAAGATGATGCAACAAGAGACACAGAGGAGAGACAATAAAAGACCTAGTAGAAAAGGGAGCTGAGGTGGCGCCTCTCTCCCACTCCGGGAGGTCCCAAGATCTGTTCCTGGAGATGCCTAATGAGAATACAAGCAGACACTGAAGAACACACAGCAAATGGACACAGAGAGTAGACAAGGTGGGTAGGGGTCGGAGGAGGAGAGAAATAAATAAGTAAATCTTTAAAAAATGAAATAAAATCCCATATCCAGGTTGCACCAGACCAATAAAATCAGATTCTCTCGGTTGGGATCTCAGCACCAGTATTTGAAAACCTCCCAGATGATTCCAGTGGCTATTCATGGTTGAGCACCACCTCTTTTAAGAGATGAACGTTGGCTTCATCCAATGAAGAAGCATGGATAAGGAAATGAAATACAACTGGAAACAGTAACATCAGTAAAGAGGAGGGTGGCTGACTGAAAAACAGGGTCACCCCAAGAGGTGGCATCTATTTTTTTAGGTTTTGCATCTGGGTTCACCTTGTGACTTATTTTAGCCAATAGAATGTGGTAGAGGTAACATGGGGAGAGTCTTACACCCTCAAACCAGCTTCTGCTCCCACCTCTTGAGCTTCCCTTTGCCAGGTAAGGAAGCCCAGGTGAGGCTACAGAATGGAGATAGTCCATGCAGAGCAATGCCAGCCAATAGGAAGAACGACCTCCAGACAGACGAGCGTGGCCATCTTGGACCATCCCACCCCAGCTGAGCCTCCAGCTGGCTGCAGTCAGATGAGCAATCCCAGCTCACACTTCCTGGGGCAGAGACTAGCCAGCCCATGTCAAGTTGTTCATCTACAGGAATATATAAATAGCTGTTGTTTTAAGCTACTACATTTTAGAAAAATTTCTTACGCAGCATCCAATACAAAGATTTAGGAAAGAAATTTTGAAACAGACTGTCAGAGGGGGCTGTGGTTGCCAGCCACCTGCTTGGTCCTCCACGATCCCTGCCTCCTGCCATTCAGGCCTCTCCACGGTCTCTTCCAACATTGTGCAACCAACACAATAAGGCAGTGACGGTAGGACTTCTGAGGCGAGGTAAAAGAGGCATGGAGGCTTCTGCCTTGAATGCTCTCTCTTGCATGAGGAAGCTAGCCTTCATGCTGTGAAGATGCTCAAGCAGTCCAGGGAAACACCCCCCCCCCTCCCGGGTAAGATCCTGAGTTTTCCTACCGGTAGCCATGGGAGTGAGTGGTCTTGGCAGCAGATCCTTCAGCCTCAGTTAAGCTTTCAGGTAAGTTCAGCCCTGGCCAAGGTGCTGACTAACCTCATGAGAGACACTGAGCAAGAGCCACCTGGCTAAGGTGTCCCCATATTCCTGACCCACATAAACTGAAGAAAATAAAGCATTTTTAAGTCACAAAGTTTTGGGGTCATTTGTTATGCAGTAAGAAATTACCAATGCAGGGCCTTTAGTTTTTGGATGTATTATGCCTGACCAGGTATGCCTATTGGTTGAATTAAGTGCTAGAGGGGAAGGAGGATAATTTGGCATCTAGAATAATAGGTCCATGTATGGGATTTGTGGCATGATGGTAAAATAAATAAGCAGTGTTTCTCAGCCTGGGGGAAAAAGAAAAGGGTGTGTCTATTACAGGTTCCAGATGGTTGCCACAGAAAATGATAATCCTATCTGGGAACAGAATTCAATCCAGTCTGTGGTAAAAATCTGGCACGAGATGGGGATTTAGAAGCTGCAGTTGTGAAGACTGGAAAACTGAAGGTCAACGGGCCGACCATTATATGCACTCCCCAGAAATGACAGAAACCACTTGTAGCTGAGAAAACAAATACCCTAGAAATCCACGTTAACAGGTGATAAAGAGAAATGGGTCTCTCATGGACCAAGTGCCAGCTAAGATCCAAAACGAAGAAAGGAAAGACAGTTATTTTTTTAAGTAAATTAAGTCATTTTAAGAGAGCTTTTGTCCTCGTTTAACTGCTATTACCAAGCATGCCACAATCTAAGTGGGAAAAAGAAATAGAAGCATTGCTTTTACCTTTGTAGAGCTTTCCTTTAAATCTAAAACTCATTTCAAGCCATTGTAATAAAATGAAATGATCAGAAAAAGTTCTTCACTGGTTCATCAAGCCCATCTTTTACACATATCTTTTGCACATACCCCTCTCCATTTTAACCACTTTTTTTTTTTTAAACTCTTTTCTCCCCCCGAGAAGGCTATCTCATCTGTTTGCTCATTAGTTTTGCTCAGGTTTTTTTTCTCACCATCTGCTCATTTCGGGTTTTTTTAAGGGGGCACTGGGAATCAAACCTGGGACCTCCCATGTGGGAGGTGGGCTCTCAACTGCTTGAGCCACTTCTGGTCCCTATTTGTTTTTTGGTTTTGCTCATTGTCTGCTTGTTGTTTGCTCATTGTCTTGCTCATTGTTTTTGCTCAATGTCTGCTCATTGTTCGCCTTCTTTAGCAGGCACTAGGAACCGAACAGAGGACCTCCCATGTGGGAGGCAGGTGCTCAACTGCTTGAGCCAAATCCACTCCCTTAACCACTTTTCGTTGCGGAAAATTTTAAATATAAACAAAAGTAGAGAGAATAGTATAGGGAATCTCCACTATTATCACTTGCTTCAACAATTATCAACTCATTGCCATATTCATATCCACACACCCTTCATACCCCTATCCATGGCTCTTCCCACTCCAAATTTTTTAACGAACTCTTATCATAAAGTTTTATTCTTAAATATCTCATGTAAGGACATTTCAAAAGCATAATTATCATTTCTATGCCTAAAGAAATAGCAGTAATTCCTTAATATTAGCAAATATCCAGAGAGTCTATAATTTCTTTAATATATTTTAATTTTTGTTCAAATCAAGATCCAAAGTTGGTCCTTACATGGCAATTATTTGTGCTATGACTCTTGCATTACTTTCCATCTGTTAGTTCCCCTTCATCTCATTTGTTTCTTTGAAATTCATATGTTGAAGAAATTGGAAGTTGACCCTGTAGAGTTTTTCAGTAAGATTTCGATGAATATGCCTTCGTGGCGTGTGGGGAGCCGCCCGGAGCTACGTGCATTTGCGGTCTCCAGCAACATGGCGGTTTTCATAAGCACGCCTACTCCACCCCTGTGCTTCCGCCTTCTTCTTCCCCTTTCCCCGGTTTCCCGGGCAAAAAGCGTCGCGCCTGCGCAACAAGATGTTGAAGCCATGACCAGCATTGAAGACTCACAACCTACAGCAAGTGGTGTCACAGCATTTTATTGCCTTATATGGAAGAGCCGCTTCATCAGCCTATCACCCCCTGCTAATGCCCTCCCCTTAGTATATATTCTGATGCTCTACCCTCAATGAACGGAGACTTGATCAGAATCCTGTCTTGTCTCCGTTTCTCTCGCCTCTTGTCCCCCAATTCCCACTCCCTCTTTCAGGTGCCGTTTCGTTTGACCTGCGGGCCGGGTCAATGGCGTCTTGAACATGTTCCTCTGTCCTCTGTAGCACCTATAATTTTTCAGTTGGATCTAGAGGCTTGATCAGATTCAATTTGACATTTTGGGCAAAAATTCTTATGAGTGATGCTGAGTTCTTCCATGAAGAGTCCCAAAATATCTAATAAATTTTCTTCTTTTTTAGGTACAGAATCCATTACTTTGTTAGGAATCATAATATGTTAATATTCTAACTTTATCATTTCTTCCTCATTTACTAAAATCACTCGATAAAGAAAACTTTTCTGTCATCAGCTATATTCTTACTGTATAGTACATGTACAATTTATATTAACACAGTAGAATTAATACTTGATTCTTTCCCTTTATTTACTGATTTGCAAACTATGGTTTGGTTACCCAGCATCTCCCAAATATGAAAGTGAATTTTTTAGTATTATTATTAACTTATGAATTTAAATATATTTGTTTTCCAATCCATTATACTTATTGTTTCTAGCAGTACTCAAAATTGTTCCAGTTTTGACCAGTAGGAATCCCTTCAAATTAGCTCCTGCTAATTTAACACAACACCAATAGTCTTGGAAAGCTTCTTTTTAGCTATGTATTTTGAAATAATTGTAGGTTCACATAAAGCTTAAAAAATAACACAAAGAGAATGCAGGTACCCTTTGCCCAGCTTTTCATAATAATAATCTGATTACATAAGTATAATGCTTTATCTAAACCTGGAAACTGACACTGGCAGAATACAACTACCTAGACTGTAGTCCTTATTAAGACTTCATCAGTTTATAGAGCACTCATTTGTGTGGTCGTGTGTTTCTATAAGATGTTCTAGATTTATCTTGTGCATTTCCTGCCTCAGAACTAGGATCAGCCATGTTTTTCAAAGAGTTACAGTTACTTTGAGTGGGACATTGTATTTAGAAACCATAGAATGAGGTCAAGGGGTTTTCATTTATATATATATATTTTTTTCATTTATATTTCTTTGGTTATGGTTTCTAGGATTTCTCAGGGGACAGAGTTATGAAACACTTTTATTTTTCCAAATACAAATTATGTATTGAGTTCTAACTGATGCTTCCAGTTCAAAGTAAAGACAACAGAGGCCTCATGTAACCTCAACAATCTTACCTCTATATCTTTTATTCTATGCCATAAAAATCTCATTTCCCAATTTCATCAAGATGATTACCCATTTGCTTCATTTCACAGAACAATGGAATACTGCCACCCAAACCATATTTATTTAAAATAACTGAAGTTTTATTTTAAACAGTTGTTTTTGTAGGATATACCTCAATTGAGATGTGCAATTTTAAACCTACTTTGAATTGTTCCTCTAGCGTATGTGCAATTATGTTAGAAGCTTAATGCAGAATTAGGTCCATTTGTTTTATTTTGCTTTCAAATTTTCGGAATTGTTTTTAAAATGTAATTGTATTTAATAATCATGCAACCTACAAAATTCCAAAGGCAATCTACAAAATAAAATATATACAGAGTAGCCTTGTTTCCATCCCTATTCCTATCACTCCTTTCTTTTTTCCTTCACTATTTGCAATATCTATCTTTATACATTTATATACAAATATATTCCTTCATATATATATACACATATATACATATACATATACATATATATATATATATATTCTAATACTTTAGAACCTAAATACCCCTTTAAAATACACTTCGTACCTCTTTTTTTTTTTTTTTTTTTGAGGTACCGGGGCCAGGATTTGAACCCGGGACCTCCTACGGGGGAAGCCAGTGCTCAAACCACTGAGCCACACCGGCTTGCCTTCTCCACTTTTTACTATTGTCCATTTGTTCCCTATTCTGAGCAGTTTTGAAGCTCACTAGTTATCTCCCCTTCCTGTGGGATCCCTTAAATGTAAGGGCCTCTATTAATAGCTAAATAACAGCATCAATCTACATATTAGTTCCTTAGTCATGAGAGTCTCAGCTTTGCATACAGCCAACATTGTTTCATTCAATAATGTCTTTCTTATTCATTCTCAATAAGAGATAGTTTAGCCAGGCATGGTTTCTACCACCATCCCAAAAATTGACCCTGAACATCAAAATGTACAGAAAATAAGCATGTGCAATAGTATTAGGAAAAATAGAGGTAAAATATGTATGTTCAATGAAATTAGGCGAATAAATAAAGGATGATAATATGCAGATTTCAGTCAGATTGCCAATTTCTCTAGAACTACCAGCCTGGATCTGAACTAGAGTGAAGAGAGGAAAACTGCATCCAACTTTACAGGTACTAAGTTAAGGCAACTGAAAATAAACTTAGTAATTCACCAAAATAAACTCAGTAATTCACCAAAATAAAGGTCTGTGAGCTAGAGAATTTGATTGTAAGAATGAGTTTTGGTGATTTTTTTATCCAGAAGGAGTAGTTGCTGAATGTTGAGGGAAAACAAAAACAAAGTAAGATTGCTGATTCCCCTTCACTTCCTAGACTTCTCAAAATTACATTGAAATAAATGACCTTCCCATATAGCAGACTCCAATAGAAAAATTTCAGCAGTGCATCTATACATAAGTGCAACCACCACAACAATAAACAAATAAAATGAAAAGGAAGGGACGGAAGATTGGAACAAAAGACAGTTACAGGAGGATGCATCAGAAGAGGAAGTAATCTGGATAGCAGAAGAACATTTAAGATACATTTGAAAAACTAATATTAGACTCCGGATCAACTAACTTCAAAATCCGTGCTTTCAACCATCATTTGAAAATTCCAAATACAACTGAAAGAAGAAGTAAACAAAGACAGATACAGAACTTTAATACATTAAAAATAGAACATGTGCGAAATATAAACACACAAGAATTGTGGGTTTTTTTAAAAGTAAGTCAATTAGATATATAAATCACTAACTCACAATAATCAAGGGGACAATAGGGGAAAGCAAAATTACTTCAAATTAGAAATAAGACCAAGGAATTGGTAGAAAATCAGAGACATTAAGATAAATCATAGCAGAATAGCTTGTTCAACTATACAAATAAATTTGAAAGTCTTGTTAAAATGGAAAATATAAATTACTAAAAATTGACTCAAACTAGATAAAAACCTCAAGTAGACCTGTGGCAATACATATAAGTTAAACCATTGTAAAAGTTTTCTACAGTATCCCTTTGAAAAAAAAAAAAAAAAGCCAGGCCAAGAGTTTCACAGGTTCAATTCTATCAATATTTCATGTAATATATAAATCTAATTTCATTTAAACTGTGCAGTAGTTAGAAGAAGAGTTTACAAATATTTTTCCCCTCATCAAGATAACATTTATACTCCTCCCTCCACGGAAAGGTAAAAATGATCCACAGAACCATACAATTACAGACCAAAAAGTGATTTTTGGTCTTTAATGAAAGGATATCAATTTCAATTTTTTTCAATGAAACATTCACGTGGAAACCCATGACTAATTGGGATTTATATAGAAATGCAGGAATAGTTCAATTTTAGAAAATCGATTCCTGCATTATACTGTATGAATAGGTCCAAAGAGGGAAAAAGTGATTTTCTCAGGAGGTGCACTGTAAGTACATGTAATACAACTCAAAATCCACTTCTGAGACCTGACAGTTTTCTAATAAATATGTGGGCTAAAACAATCTATATCTCAAAACAAAAGCTAGTATTTTGCAAAATATCACACATATTCCCTTTAAATCAGTAACAACTCAAGGATATCCTCTAAAACTACTATTATTTAACATTATTCTGGAAGTACTAGCCAAAGAAATTGGGTAAAAGAATAGGTAGTCTGAAAAACTGGAAAAGAAGTGGCAAATTATCATTACTTGAATATTGCATGATTGTATATCTGGCAAATAAAAAAGAGAATAGAATAAAAGCATTTAGAAACTAAGAAGATGCTATCAGGCAACTACTTACAAAATTTATATGAAATTCAATTCATGTAGTGTGAGAGAGAACAGACACAAGAATGACTTTAAAGTTTTGGAATTTTGCTTGTGCATCCTATAAGCCGGAGTTACCTTTAGATGAGATGGGGGTGATAGGTGTGAGCTGTCTGTTAGAACTCAGAGTGGAGATGTCCAGTGTTCAGTTAATGGGAAAGAGATCTGGGCTACAGATATAAATTTGGAATTTGGTATTTGAATGTCATATAAGGGGATGAGATGACCAAAGGAGACAGGGGAGACAGAGAAGAAAAGAGGACCAAGAACAAGGTCACACACTAACATCAAGAATTTGGGAGAAGAGGATGAACTAACAATAGAGATTGAAAGAAGGACCCATGGAAGTAGGCTCTAAAACAAGTGTCATGGAAGCCAAGTGAAAAAAGGTGGATCAAGGAGCTGAGAAAGACAAGCTGAGAAAGACAAATGAGGGGGACCAAAAAATTGGCCATTGAATATAAAAGTGTGGAAATCTTTGGCGAACTGTATTGGAGCTCTGGGGACAAATGCCTGATTGAAGAGGTGTTAAGAGAGGTGGGTATTGGGGAATTGGAGATATCAGGTAATTCTTTCCAATCCTTTCCATGCAGAGAAAAGTAGAGAAATGGGGTAATCGTTGGTAGGGAGAGTAGAATCAAAGAAATTTGTGTTTTTATCTTAATTTTTAAAGATATAAAATAACTGGGTCCTAGGTGGATGAGAATTGTGGTTGATGGTACAGATGTGAGCTAGAGTGGATGTACATCACTACCGCAGGGTGGTGGGAATGTGGAGAAGCATGGGAAAAATACAACTGGTATAACCTATGGACTGTGGTTAATAGCAATACTGTAATATTCATGCATCTATGCCAAAGATGTCCTGTGTTGATAATGGGCGAGTATGGAAAAAGTCCCAAATGTATACTATGGACCGTGGTTGGTGGTAAGAATCTGATGATATTATCTCATAATCTGTAACAAATGTCCCACCACTGTATGGTATGTTGGTGAAGGGGTCCTGTATGAGAATTCTACACATGTGCATGATTGTGTTGTAAGTTCACAACTTCTGTAATAAAAATATATAAAAAAATATTAGTATAGTGGATTGGGCAAAAATACACCAAATGTAAGATATTGACTATAGTTAGTAATAAGATTCTGATGATATTCTTTCATAATTTATAACAAATGTTTCACAACAATACAAGGTATTGGTGGTGGGGTGATGTACAGGACTCATGTATGATGTTATGCCTATTTGTTTTGTCAGTTCACAACTTTTACTATACACTTATGTTTATATGTGTTCATGTACGAATGCTATACTTCAATAAAATTTAAAAATAAAAAAAAATGACTGGGTCCTTTTGTGATTGGCTTATGAAGATCTCATTCTAATTAACTGTTTGCTTGAAAGGCATCCTTAGAATGGAATTAAGTAAAATTTTCTGGCAATCTTAAAGAAGATTACTGAGTTTCCTTCAAGTGAGAAAAGATTTTAGGCCCACCATTGGAATTTGTGGTAAAAAAAAAGAAATAAAGTGTCTCCTGCTAGATGTGATAAAAACTTTAAAATATTTTTTTGAATAGCTATAAAAAACAAATTCACGGTTATTGCTTCTCTGTAATTTACTTTATTCAAGCCATGGAAAATTAAAATCTTGGTCTGACATTACTTTAGATAGATAGATAGATAGATAGATAGATAGATAGATAGATAGATAGATAGATAGATAGATAGAAAGATAGAAAGATGGATGGATGGATGGATTGTTCGTACATCTTTATTACTGAGTAATACTCCATGGTGTGGATGTACCAGAGGATCTGGTCACTTCTTGCTGCTCTCTTGTCCCAGGTACCACCATTGTCACTTGAATACTTAGGTCATTTCACTTCTCTACTATTAAACCCCCAATGGCTCATACTCCATCTTCTAGAACTTTCTCCTTGTCCTTTCTGCTCTAGCCACACTGGCTGTCTCCTCCTTTACAAACGCTCTGGGCAAGTTCTGCTTCAGGGTTTTTGCCCTGGCTGACTCCTCTTTGTCCTTGCTTCCCTCTTCTTTCAGATCTCCACGGGATTGCAGCCTTACTTAGAATGAGTCCCTCCCTAGACTTACATCTTCCTTACAGAGTCTCTTCCTAGACAGCTTGATAAAATTTTAATCCCACTCCAGAGCTTTGCCTTAACACTCACCATTATCAAATACAATAGATATATTTTCCTATTTATCCTATTCATTATTTCTCTCTTTTCCCCACTAGACTGTATGGTCTCTGAGAAAAGTTAGTTTTGTCTGTTTACCTGCTATATCTTCGATATCTAAAACAGTATTCCATTAATACCCAGTTGTGCTTAAATATTTGTTTAATGTGTGAGTGAATGATTGCATATTTCTTATATAATAAAGTTATATTTTAAAATAAAAAGCAAAAATTCAGTTATACTTGTACTCATCTCTAAAGAGGTATCAATTCCATCCTACCACATAAATATTAAATACTGAATATGTAATGGTATATAAAAGAAAGCCTTCAGAATTTTTCTAGATTCCCAGCAAAGTCTGGGATTGAATATAAAGTGAATCTACATAGAGAGGTCATTTGACACATATAGTTAAACATTAAAATGCAAATGGGAAATGTAATGGTTAATATCAAAACTTAGATTTTTGTAGCTTGACGAGGCATTCATCTCCAAACTCCATTGTTTTGTCTGCTATGAAACTTTAAAATATGTTATGAAACCATCTAGGTTTTCATGTCATTTTTTTTTTAAATAAAAAAAAAGCTGTTCTTACTTTCGAACAAATGTAAAACTAATTGATTAGGACCAAATGGAAAATTTTATCTCTAATGTCAAAGAAGAGATGAGAATGAGAAATGCATAACTCAAAAGCTTTTCTCTTTATAGCAAAAAACGAATATAGATATTATTATTGCCCAAGTGATTGTAAAACCAGTTATAAAATTAATGACAAGAATAATGCATAAAGAGAAAGCTGAACAAACCATTACCAAAATAAGTCATTACCAAAATGCCTTTATGCATTGACACTGTTGGACATTGCTTTACAGCAGTAGGCTATTAAAATTAATACAGACCCAGTTTGATTTAAAAAAATCACCAAGGGACTCCTTCCAGCACCGTCCTCAGGACAATCTTCCCTGTCCCCTGAGTAGTTTTAGAGATCTGTCATACTTTCATGCATACAGTTTGCTTGTTCATCTACCTCCTAGTATCACCATGTTGTCATATTACAGGGAATTACTGGGTATCTTGGGTAAATTTGTTTGCATTAACTCAGTCCTTCCTTGGAGGTAAACTCAATGCTAGCTGACTTTATTACAAGTAAGAGCAAATGATATTACACTTTTGTGATCAAAACTATGCAAAATACATGCTTCTTTTTATAAATTTTATTTTATAGGTAGCAATTTGAATTAAACTGACCCTTTCTTTCCCTTGTCCTTATATATTTGTTTCAAGGCAAAAGCCAATTTTCCTCATTTTTTTATGACTACTTATTTTTAAAATAGTCTATAAATTGAATATTCTGGTGTACTTTATTGTTCATTGTATTCTGCATCATTGTATTTACCCCAAAGTATTATGATGTTAACAAGTGTTTGAATTTACAGTTGGATGGAAACCCAAGTGTTTGAGTCAGTTCTCAGCATAGGAAACATTCTCAAGAGAGGGAGAAATGCATGAAAAAGTTAATTTGGTTTTAGGCTAAAAATTCACGCTGGAGAAGAAGATAATTTCTGTTCAACTAATGATTTTTTTGTGAGCATTGATGTTGACCAGAAAGCACACACTGATAGAAATGCTAATACAGCACCTAGTCTATGTATAACAAAGAATAGTGTTGCTGTGCAAATGAAAGTGATTTATTCATAGAAAACAATTAGCTGCCAACAAGTTGCCTCCTCATCTCAATTCAGAGTAGAAGAAAATAGTAAAAGTTGTCAACATAACAAAATAGTAATCAGTAAATTCAGATAGAACATACCTTACTTTTCTACTCTGTTTCTTGACTTCTGAGAAAATTGGTGAGCTCATGAGTTTTTGAAATGAAGGTTCAAATGAAAGCATCTCCTCATAACCTAGGCCAAGACTAAGAAAACATTTCTGTAATCTCAAGTGGCTTCTTCATAGTGTCCTATCTCAGAAATATTCAACAATATTAGCTAATTTAGTTAATATTGCTAGCACTACTACTTAATTTAGTTAATATTTCTGCATAAACATACCATCCCAGGGCCAAATGTCCACAGTTTTAAAATCAAGGATTAGAACATACTATGATTTATTAGAAAGTCCAGATTTTGCTAAGGAGGGTCAAGTACTAAACTTTTAACCTTTGCTTGAAAGCTTGGTTGAGAAGGAAATTATTCACATTTTATATAATGACCAAATGGCTGAAAATCTTCCTTTTCCCCCAAACTTGATAATTTCACTTACTCTTTGAAAAATAATTTGACGACCAAAATGATGTAAGAGAAGATGAAAACAAAACAAAACAAAAAACAATAAGTGAAGGTTTTCAGATCTGATGCAATCAAAGTAAGACTGAGGAAACCCTTTACCAAAGGAAATACATAAATTTCCAGGTTTGGAGGGGGATGTACCTATTGATTCAACACTTAAAAGCACTGAAAGTAATCTTCAGTGAGACCCATCATAAAACGTTCTGGATCCATATTCAAATCAAATTGCCAGAACTACATATCAGGCCAAACATGTGCCACCGTCTCTTATGGCACATAATTATGGGTTAGGATTTCCTAACTTTTTTTAAATTTCTTTTTATTTTTTAACAGATCAATTTTATTGTCACATATTAATAAAACATAAATTCATCCAAAGTGTACAATCAATGGTATTTGGTGTAAAAACATACTTGAGCATTCATTACTTCATTCATTCTTAGAGCAGTCTCATGATTCCAATAATAATAAAAACAAAAAACCAAAAAACAAAACTCATCACCTCTTTTTTTTTATTTTAAAACTATGTTAGGTGTATATTTTTCCTCTATTTTTTTTTTAATGTTACCTTCAAAAAATTTAAGAGGCCCCCATCCCCCACACTCCATTCCTCCCATTTCAACAACCTCTTTCACCATGGCAGCACATTCATTGCATTTGGTGAATACATTTTGGAGCACTGCTGCACCACATGGATAATGGTTTACATTGTAGTTTACACTCTTCCCCAGTCCGCACAGTGGGTCATGACAGGACATACAATGTCCAGCCTCTGTCCCTGCAGTACCACCCAGGACAACTCCAGGTCCTGAAAATGCCCCCACATCAAATTTCTTCTTCCCTCTCCCTACCCTCAGCAGCTACCATGCCCACTCTCTCCACATCGGTGCTACAATTCCTTCCATCACTAATCACAATAGTACCATAGTAGAATATGAGTAAGTCCACTCTAATTCATACTCTATACCTCCATCCTGTGGACCCTGGGATGGTTATGTTCACTCTACCTCTGTATCAAGAGGGGACTTAGATTCCACATGGATGATGGATTCAATTCTCCTACTTGGAGTTGCAGGCACTCTTGGCTCCCTGGTGTGATGGTTGAACTTCTTCATCTCCCTGTTAACTGGCCGGGGTAAGACCAACAAACCAGAGGGTAGGAGTTGCAAGTCTGCTGAGGCTCATGGTCTGGCTATCACATGGACAGTTCAGAGGTTCAGGTCTCCTGAGTATACACCAACCCCAGCACCAACCACAGGTCCAGTAAAAATGACAGAAGAGGCATTTGTAGAAAGGTCACATCTGAGTCCAATTCCATCACACTCTGGAACACAAACTCCAGAGAAAGCCAACTGACAAGGCACTGAAATCCAGAGCCATCTGCCATGACCATAGAACCTGTGGGTCTCTGTAGCCCTCAGGAGAACCAGTACCTGGGGTTGTATCTACTTTGGCTATCTCTGGGACCCTGCTGAGGTGTGCATAAGTGTGACCCCTCTGATGACCTCCCTACTCTTTTTTGGAGACTCATAGCCATATAAACTCATTTGTCCTATTTGTGCTTTCCATTTCCCCCTTTTATTCAAGGTCAAAAAGCAGTTTTTAACACCTGATATTACATGTAGGCTGAGATATTCTGCTGGTCTGAGTTGACACTTTTATTCAAGGTCTTTTTCTAGTTACATCATCAGCTGATACTTGGTAGTAATCCCTTGGCACCAGTGAGGCTCATCCCCGCAAGTCTTGTCCCATGCTGGGGGGAAGGTATTGCATTTACATGCTGAGTTTGGTTTAGAGAGTGGCCCTTTGAACCACATGGAGATAACTCTTAGGCACTCTGCAACTCTAGGCGTACTTCATATTTCAGACACAGAGGCTCATAAGCATAGTCATCAGTATCAAGGGCTCATTGTTGGACCATCCTTCTTTATTGAAGCAAGTATAATAGTAAAAAAGGGAACTGAGTAGATGGATAACTGGACCTACTTCTCAAGCCTGTTAAGCTAAATATAAAAATTTTGGTATAAGTTTGCCAAAAAGTTTATTGCTCCCAACAATAGGAAACAATTATTGTTAAATTTAAAGTTATTTATGTAAAATAAGTTTCATTTACACTTAAAATTTAACCCACTAAAAATTGGCCATCCATACAAATTCTGAATAGTCATTAATGGTCACCTGAGGGAAAATAAATGACAATACCATTATAACAAATAAGCAATCACTCAAGATAACCACAATCATGTAATTTAAAAGGACAGATTCCTTAATTGTGCTAATTGTCACAATTTTAAAACTGAAAGTCAAATTCATTTTATTTTATATATCCTCATGTATTAATTGAATTAATTGAAGTAACGTAGCCTTTATATAGGGCCTTAGAGGTTTAGTAGTGGCTTTTACTTTTACTCTGGGAAAACTTGGATATATGGAGCAGAGATACGACATAGTCTGACGAATTTTAACTGGATCACTGTGACTGCTATGATCAGGGAATCCAGTGAGACCCTAACCCAGAGGAAAAATGGTGATAGTTTGAGCCAGGTATTGGTGGAAAGGGTAGAAAAAAGTGGCAAAAATTTGGCTAAATATTTTAAAGGTAAATTCTCCAGAATTTGGTGATGGGTTGGATGTGTGCTGCAAGACAAAAAGATGAGTCCAAGTTGACACAATTCATGTTGAAGAATAATGTTGCCATTAACTGAGATAGGGAAAATTGCAGTGGGGAGTGGGGTGGAAAATATCAGAGACTCTTGTTCAAGCACATTAAATTTAAGATGCCCAGTAGACATTCAAGGAAGATCCAATGAGGAATTTGGATATTGACATCTAAAGCTGGACTGGAGTGAGGAGAAGGGTCTGCTGATACTAATTAGGGATCATCAGCTCCAGATGGTGTGTAAATGGTGACCATTGGATTTAGCAACAAGGAGTCACTAGTGATCTTGGCAAGCACAGTTTTCAGAAAGTGGTGAGTGAAAAACCTGATTGGAGTGTGTTCAAGAGAGATTGGGAGGGGATAAATTGGGTTATCAAGTACAGACAACACTTCAAGAAGGTTTGCGTTCTTTACAAGAATGGGATGAATAACTGGAGAAAGAAGGGGAGTCAAGGGAGGATTATTTTTATAATTGGACAAATAATGGAAATAACAGGATGTCATTAGGTTTGGGAAAAGATTCAATAAAGAGGTAGATACTGAACACCTACCCTAACCAATATTCTCCACTCCAGGCCCAAGCATTAGCAATAAAGTGAGAATCAGTGATGGAGTGAGGATTTTTGTTCAGGTCAAACTCAAAATGATCTATCTATATTACAAATAGCTGCATTACAGCCACCACTTCAAAATGGCCACATCAAAATTGTCATGGCAAAATGTCATATAAACCCAGTTCTTTCATGTCATTTTACCTTTTCTACTTTCCAAACCCTTCATAATTCTTTAATTCTTTTTAAAGTGCTATCTATTCTTGGCATCTTTATATTTGAAATCTTAAATCTAAGTTTAGAATGAAAAGCTTTGTTTCCTTTTAAAGTAACTTCAACTATTACCAAACTATGTTGTAGAATTATTTTGGAAATCACAGGAACCTTTCCTATTGACTTGATCCTGAAATTGCACCATGAAGTAAGCTGATACTGAGAATCAGCTATTTGGTGGTAACATATAAAACTGGATCATGTAGGCTGGTTATCTTAAGCCAGGTTCCCTAGAGAAAGAACCTGAGATAGATATTCTTGAGCATGTGATTTATGGAGGGAGGGCTCTCAGAAGAAAACTGTAAAGCAATGAGGGAAGCAAGGAAGAAGACAGGGGAAGAAGTGGGCTATCAACTGTGGCTAACTTCCGCTGATGTCCCATGGGGAGCTCTGAAGCATGACTCCTGCCACAGAGTTGTCTCATCTAGGCTGGGCTTTTGTATCACCAAGTTACTAAGTAGTTATCTGGAGACCTACCCCAGTGCAGCGAGGCTGGGGATTGGCAACAAAGAGCAGTAACATCCTGGGCAAGGCAACTCTTGTTTTGCTTAGACCAGTTCTGAGAAGGGGGAAGCTGGAAGCTGCTAGCTGCCAACACACATCAGCTAGAGGTGTGGGCACCAGCCCAGGAAAGGGGCTCTGGATGAGGCCACAAGAGCAGCCATTACAGGGGTCTTCAGGATCTCCCATTTAGAAATGCTCACTTTCCTTCTCGGAAGAATGACGCAGGTTCAGGAAGGTAAGCATGGATGTTGCTCATAGCTTATAGTTTCTAGAACACTGAAAATGGAGGCCGTATCAGTTTCCTAGGGCTGCCTTAACGTATTACTGCTATTTGGTGTCTTAAAACTACAGAAATTTATTCTCCCACATTTACAAAGGTGAGAAGTTCAAACTCAAGGTGTCTGCAGGTTTGGTTCCTTCTGGAGGCTCTAGGGACAACCCATCCCAAGCATTTCTGCTAGCTTCTAACAGTCACCGTCAATCCTTGATATTATTTGGCTTGTTGATGCATCACTTCTATCTCGGTTTCCACTTCCCATGCCCTTCCCCTCTGTGTTTTCTCCTCTTCTTATAAGGATACTAGTCCTTGGATTTAGACCCACCCAGAATCCAGGATGATTTCTATGAAGATCCTTAATTAATTACATCTGAAAGGCACTATTTCCAAATAAGGTCATATTCTGAGGTTCCAGGTAGATGTGAACTTTGGGGATCATTTCTGTTTGCTAAAAGCTGCTGGGAGCAATATACCAGAAATCAGTTAGCTTTTACAGTGGGATTTATTAGGTTAAAAGCTTACAGTTTTGAGGCCATGAAAGTATCCAAATCAAGGCGTCATTAGGCAATGCTTTTCTCATTGAGGACTGGCTGCTGGTGGTCCTGGATCCCTCTCTGGTGGCAGGGCACAACAGCAGTGCCTGCCGGTCTTGGCCACTGCCTTCCTCTCTGGACCTTGTTGTATTCAATTTCAGGCTGCTCCAGCTGTAGCTTTTCTCTCTCCCAGGTTCATCAACTTCTGGAGGCTTCTCTCTGTCTTATCTGTGTTTGTTTTTTTTCCTGTTTCTGTGTCTTTTTATTCCTGCTTATAAAGAACTCCTGAAAGGGGATTAAGACCCACCCTGGGTCATGCCCTACATCTAATCAATGACCCTTAACTGAATCTAATCAAAGGTCCCATCTACAATAGGTTTATGCACAGGAACAGATTATATTTAAGAACGTGATTTTCTGGATCTACTCAGCTTCACACTGTCACAAAGGGAGACTATTTAACCCAGTACAGTAGTAAAATACTTATTAAAATTTAAATACTTTGAGAAGCTTGAATTGGCTTAAAAGTTAGGATACCAACTCCTTGTCCATTATCACTAATAACCATGTGGTCTAATCAGGACTTGCATTCCCCTTTGCCTGTCAGGATGGAGGCTGCTCAAAGGGAGCCCGGAGACTGGGGTTCAGAGGCATCATCCCTGCTACCTCCTGTAAAGAGATTTCTAGTCTACTGTGTCATTGATCAGGCCTGTAAGTGATAGTCACAGTAAATGCCAATACACTGTGCTTGGCATTTATGTCTAAACTCCATGTCAGATAAAGTGCTTTACATTTTCTTAGTTGGTGGCAATAATCACCATACCTGATCCACGAGATGCTGCACCAGGAGATCCTATAAATATTTGCATATGGGCCTGACCACATACTGTTTGGTAAACATGAGAAAACGTTGTTGAAGGGCAATTTTAGGAGCTCTGAAGAGGGGAACACTTAGATGTCAAATCTGTGTATAGATTTTGGTCCTGCTACTATGTAACTAAGCTTGGCCAAGTTATTCAACTTCACTGAGATTCCAATTTCTCATCTTTAAAATGGGAATAGTATCCATATATACCTCTTGCGCAAAGACTGTAGTGAGGCATCGACATGATAAGATTCAAAAGGCCCTGTGGACAACATGGAGCTCCTTAAAATCCTGCTTTGCTTTCTCCCTCCCCTTTCTCTTCCATGCACAAGGTGGGATCGTAATCTTTTCTTTTTATAACATCCTTCAACGAACTCATTTGTGTTAAATTTTGGTGCCAGGCAGTGGTGCTGCAATCTCTGTTTGCAGACGTCCCTCACTTTGGATCCACTCTCACCTGGTCCTCAGGAAAGCTTTAATATCTTTGAATATGAAAAAAAAAAAAATCCACCCAGGCCAAATATTATATATTCAATAGATATGGAATATTTCCTGAATCTTCCAAGAAGAAAATGCAGCTGTGTCTTCTTCCTACTTACCTGCTAGCAAATTGTCCCCTGCTTTCCATCCTCCCCAGTGACTGTTCTTCAAAGTTCTCTCCCACCCAGGCAGGGCCGGCAGGATGTGAGTGCGAGTGTGTGAGCACGTGTGAGAGAGAGTGTGTGTTCCTCTCCCTGCACCCCCACAGAGCGTTCAGCCTTGCCTCTGTTATCCTCTTTCCTGTGGGATTTCTGCTAACACCCCAAGCACTTATTAAAGTGTTTCTTTCCAACAAATGCAATTCTCTAGTGAAAGAATGTCTGCTTTTTTTTTTTTTTTTTTAATCCCTCTTTAAAGTAGGTAAACAGGCAAAGGGAAGGCAGAGTCTGTTTAATCCAAAACAGATTCCTTTGCTTAGTAAGGGAACACCCTATGTCTACCAGCAATTTGTGATCTGGACTCTTTTAGGGACTAAATAATTGTGCACACTAGTTTGTTTCATTTGAAACTTGGCTGCCATTTCCTGTCAGGAGGGAAACAAGAGAAACTCCTATTCTGCGTTCAAGCCTGATCACCTGTCAGTTTCACGGCAATGAGCATCTTGCAATTTGTCCCTGCCCAGGCACTTCATCTTCAAACAGAAACCGCATCTTAATTATAGCCTTTAATGGGCTGTTTCACTCCAGGATCAATATGTCTGACAAAAACCAACCTCCGCTAAGAGCTCATTAATTCACATCCGACTAATTCAGGCTTCGTGATGATTTCGGCAGGGACCAAGCTAAAGTTTACCTTTTGTGCTGCTGCTTACAAAGGTTTAGCTCGGCCGATTAATTAGGAAGAAAAAAAATTGCCAGGGAAGTAGTTACAGAGCATCTATTTGCACGGAGATAACAGCGGATTGTAGCTTCTAGATTGCTCAGTTCCGACTAGGCAACCCCAGTTAACCACTATTTTGTTGAGCTCCTGGACCTGCAAACTGCAATCTGGCCTGCTTCAGAACATTTCTAGGAATCCGCTAAGTCTGTCCTCTCCGGGCCGATGCCTTCAGTGCCTTGTATCACATCCCTCTGGTTACAGCAGCAGATGCGGTGGACGTTTCCCTGAGGAGTCAGACTCGTTTCCACGGCCAGGGTCCACTCTCCAGCATGGGAGGCAAGAGACTCGTGGCCCTTTTGCTTCATGGCCCAACTTTGAACCCAAAGGCAAGGGAAGGCCAGACGTGGGGGGCATTAAGACTGCCCCAGGCCAAGACTCCACCAGTGGGGGAAGGGGGGCTTGGTGTATGTATTGATGGACAGTACAAGGGAGCCCCCAAGACAGCCAGTGGCAACCGTGACAATGTGCCCTTGTGCTGGCTTTTTCTGCTGGCCTGTCTTACTCTCCCTGTGTCACAGCATCACCTCCCAAATAAGCTACCTGTCCTCAAGACTCATGCTCCTTTAGGGGAAACCCAAACTAAGGCCCCCCGCCTCTAAAATAATGGTAAGTATTTGAGATGCTTGCTGGTTCCTCCACTCATCTACTCGCTCTTTGATCAGTGCATCTCCTTCTTGCGCATCCTGGGTTTAGGGCTGTCCTTTCGCAATAGTGGAAATGGGTAATGTCTCTTCAGTTTTCCCTTTCTGCCCTTGCAGTAACTTTTCCTTCTCTCTAATGCCCTTTTCGTGGGTTTCCGCGGTCTCCTCTGCAGCCCTCTATCCAGTTCTTCTCCATCCCGGTGGGAGCCATTCTCCTTTTCCCCAATATTAGTATGTCACACACCCTTCCTAGCCCCCTCCCAGGGCCCTATTCCTTAGTCATGTAGCCTCTGCTAACTAATAGGGTAGGTGGATCCATGAAGAAAGGGCTCATGAGTTGTTATATTACTCCAAAGATGGACTGAGCATGCAGTTTAACTAGGACCTCTTAAGCAATTCCTCTTATTACTCAAACCATGTCCAGACTCATGGAAATGCTAACCACGCCTGCCTTCTTGAGCATTTACTCTCTGCTTTGGGAACATCACCATCTTTTCTCCTCTGAGCCCCTTGGGTCCTCCTCCCTCTTCTGAAGCTCTCCTCTTCTGCTTCTATTCCTCTGTGTTATGCATAATGAGACCCATGGTCCAGAAACAGAAGCATCAGCATCGCCTGCCAGTTTCTTCCATGAACATAGACTCTCAGGCCTCACACCAGATCTACAGAACTGGAATCTACACTGTCAGAAGATCCCCATGGGGAGTCCTTTTTGGAATAATGAAACTGTTCTAAAATTTTTGAGATGATGAATGTACCACATCGTGGTTATACTAAGAGCCATGGATTATACACTTTGTCTGGAATGGCCAGAAACAGCGGCTGTGGACAGTGGGGGAAGCATAGCGAGACTGAGAGGTGAGGAATTTTCATGTTTGTTTTTTGTTTGTTATCAGAATTATTGAAATAATGAAAGTACTCTAATAACGACTGAAGTGATAAACACACAGCTATGTGATTGTAACAGATACCATTGACTGTACACTTTTGTATTTTTGGGTTTTTTTATGTTTTGGGTTTTTTTAACAGTTTTAAAATTAAAGTTAATAGATCACAACAAACGTTATATTAAAAAACATTAAAAAACATAAGAGGTTCCCACATAACCCATTCCCCACCCCCCCACCCATCATTTTTGTAAATTGTGTTTTTGAAGATATATACATCACCAAAAAAATATTATATTAAAAAACATAAGAGATTCCCATATACTGCCCACCCCCCACCCCATTCCTCCCACACCAACAACCTCCCCCATCATTGCGGCACCCTCATCACACTCGGTGAACACATTTTGGAGCCCTGCTGCACCACTTGGATAATAGTTTACCTGTAGTTCACACTCTCCCTCAGTACATTCAGTGGGCTATGGCAGGATATACGAAGTCCAGCATCTGACCCTGCAATATCACTCACGACAACCCAAAGTCCCAAAAATGCCCCCACATCACAGCTCTTTTTCGTTCTCCCTGCCCTCAGCAACTACTGTGGCCACTTTCTCCACCTCAATTCTCCAATTTCTTCCATTACTAGTCACAATATTTTTATAGTAGAATATCAGCAAGTCCACTCTAATCCTGAATTGTATGTTTATTAATATGTATCAATAAATGGATTTGTTAAAAAAAAAGATGCCCAGGTGACTTGTATGCACTTTATTTCTTTCCTTCAAAAGTAACTCATGCATTCCCATATCAGGAGTTGAGCGTGGGCTGCATGGGTGAAAACCAGGAACCCTAACCACAAGATCATGTGGGAACTACCCGGAGTGCACTTTAAGGTTTGAGACATGCTTTGTAGCTAACGGTGGTTTCCCAGGTTTCCAGATTCATTTCTCCTCCTCACTTTCCACATGTCCTGGGAGACGTCCCTGCCTTCATAGAACCAACTCCTGTCTATCAACTATGACTACAGCAACCTGTTTCCAACTCAGATCTCTAGGCCAGGCTCATACTCATTTGTGTGGCTACTCAACTGACTTCTGGACATCTACATCTGAATATCTCACAGGTGATTTCAGCTCAAGATGTCCAAAGATAAATTGTTAAGCCTAAAAATACGAAACAAAGAGCTGAATTTACTGTTTGATCAGCAAGGAACAGTTCTTTAATTAAGGCCCCAATTCCCTGAACAAAGCAAAGAGCTGATCTTCTAGAGAGAGTAGAGAAGCTTGAAGTTCAGAGATGGCAGACTTCAGAAGCAAAGGTGTTTATTGATTAGTGAATTCTCAATGTGGCAGTGGAGTTACTGCAGTGAGGGCTAGAGCACTAGCTTCCAGAAGCAGGTTCATTGCGGTGAGGCTGTGGCTTACGGGCTAATTTCAGAAGCTTGGTAACTGAAATCAATTGGGATCAGTTTAAAATGGTGCAAATGGTTACTTGTTGCTATGGGCAAAGGATAGTCAGTCATATCCTTTCTTGAATTTGGAGTCTAGGAACTTTTATTCTCAACATTAATGATTTTCTGAACTCCTGACCAAAAACACCTATTAAAAATGATTAGGGGCAAGTGGCTGTGGCTCAGTTGATTGGGTTTCTGTCTACCATATGCCCATAGAGAGCTGATGGCTCATGTGGGCAAAGAGCTGACAGCCCACGCCCATGGAGAGCTGGTGCAGCAAGATGATGCCACACAGGGAAACAAGCAGACACAGAAGAACACACAGTGAATGGACACAGAGAGCAGACAGCAAGCAAGCTACAAGGAGGGGAAATTAATTTTAAAAAAAAAAGATCAGACAGAAGCATAAACTGAAATAAAGGAAAAACACCTTGAGGTACATACTGTGGTGCTCTATCAGATGCCCCTTCTGGGTCAGTGTACGATCCCTGAGCTGCTGGGGGTATCAGCGGCTGCAGCCCTACCTGGGAATTGTCCTACGTTACAGGGAACTCCCTTATCAAATGTGTGGTGGCCTGTGGACAGTGGCTTGCTGATGTGGGGACACAGAGGTGCCTTCGTTTGGGACAACACTGAAGGGCCCATCTGTTGTGGGCCTCAGAGCCCTGTGGCATCAGCTGAGGCCTCAGTTGCAACCATACTGGGGATCAGATTCTCCCTCTATCAGACGCTGCGGTCCTCATTTCCCCACAGGCTTTTCTCCCAAGAGCACTTCCAAATTCATCACCAGTGTGCAACGGTCCATCTCAGAGCCCGTTTCCAGGGAGCCCAGCCCGGGTCACTGCGACTCCTCCATTACCGCCATCCCATTGTCGGCAGCATCGCTTACTCTGCTGCCCAAGCTGGGCACCTGGGGACAATTTCTGATACTTCCTTCCCCATTTCAGCCCACATTCTACGCTAGCGTTTCACTCACCTCTCCTTTCCATTCACATACTATTGCCCTAGTTAGAAGATTCATCCTTTCACCCAAAAGGCTGCAACAGCTCCTAAATGATTTCCCCACTGCAAGCATACACTATTCCTAAAATTTTAAAAAGGTATTATTTCACAGTGCACACTTCTTCAGTAACCACCTATTCTCTCAGCATAAAATCCAAACTTCTTAAGATCCCATATATCATCAGTGTCACTCACTTAGCCCTGGACTTACCACATTGCCACTGGTTATATCAGATTGTCTATAAACGTAAAACCTCTCTCTTTGATGCTGGGAATGTGTTTTTCTATTTTAGTACTCCTATACTTGTTCAAAGTCTGGTATTTAGTAGGAGCTTGAAGGAAAGTTTCCTATAGGCATCTACTCAATTCCCCCATGTGGGTTATTCCTCCCATCCCACCATGCTAAATTTAGGAAATGAAATGATGCCATTGTTTGCTTATGTACCTAACCTGTCACTTACCTTTACTTCTTAAGGACAACCATTTAAACCTGAGGGCATGATGATCCATTAAGAATTCGCCAGGGTGACTGGGCAGCCAGGATTTACAACACTTGGCTGATGTGATTCTTTTTATGCATCCTGTAAATTTTAGTTATAGCTACACTTGTCTGTGGCCAGCGTGGACAGGGCTGGCTCCTTTTTGTAATTTCATAAGCACAATAAGATCATAAATTTCAATCTGATTTTTTTTTCCTGTCCTCTATTTTTTGTTTTTTATTTCCTCTTTTTTTTTTTTTTCAGCAGCCTATTGCCAGAAACAAGACAATAGACTTTCAAAGGAAAATGTTCACATTAATAGGCAGCGGTTCTAAATGAACCAGGCAGGGCTGTCTCAAGGTTACGTGAGGTTCACCCCCGCCCTTTGATTGAAGGCCCAGGATTGGAAAATTGAGAGGATTTGCCTTATGATCAAGAGTCTACATTTTTCCAGGGGTGAAGGGCAGGTGTGCAGATAGGAATCTCCAGTATTGGGGCCATCATTATGGTTCATCCAGATGGTTATCAGTCTAATCTTTTTTTAAGGAGGTACCAGGGAGTAAACCCAGGACTTTGTACATGGGAAGCAGGTGCTCAACCACTGAGCTACATCCACTCCCCAGTGAGAGTTGTTTTTTCCATTTGTTTGTTTTTAGGAGGTACCAGGGATTGAACTCAGGACCTCATACATGAGAAGCAGGTGCTCAATCAATTGAGCTACATCTGCTCTCTCAATAGTCTTTAGAAGAACAATACAAATGGTTTGACATCACAGGAGTTTGCTCAGTCTTCCTAGATAGTAGCAACTTCCTTTTACGGCATCCCAACCACCCATCTACGCCCTCTCCAAAAATTCTTCAAAGACTGGGATTGCTTTTTTTACTAAACATTTTATTTCAGAGCAGTTTTGGATTTATAGAAAAATTGAGAAGATAGTACAGAAAGTTTCCATATATTCTGTACCTATTTTCTCCTATTAACACCCTACATCAATAAGGTGCATCTGTCACAACTAATGAAACAATATTGATACATTACTTAGATCTTCCCATTTATATAGCATCCTTTTCCTATTTCAGGGTCTCACTCAAGATAGCACAATATCTTTCATACCTTTAGTCATCATATCTCCTGAGGCTCCTTCTGGCTGTGACAGCTTCTCAGACCTTCATTGTTTTTGATGATCTTGGCAGTTTTGAGCAGCACTGGTTGCATGTTTCATTGAATGTCTCTCAATTGCTGTGTTTGTTGGTTTCTTCATATTTAGACAGGTTATGAATGTTTAGGAGGAGGAGCACAGAAGTAAAGCCCCCTTCCAATCACATCACATCAAGAGTACATACCATCCACGTCACTTATCACCGCTGATGTTGACTTGAATCATCTGGCTGAGGTAGTATTTGCTCAGATTTCTCAAAGAAAGTTACTCTCCCTCCTCCCTTTCCATACTATACTCTTTGGAAGGAAGTCAATGATTGTAACCCACTCTTAAGGAGCGGGGAGTTATGCTCCCCTTCCTTGTGGGCAGAGTTCTTTACAAAGTTGTATGGACTTTTTCTGCATCGGAGCTTTACCTATTCTTACCCATTTACATATGCAATCATTTATTTATATCTGCAATCATTTATTAGTATCAGTATGATCTAATGGATATTTATTTAACACTTTGGGTTATAATCCAATATTATTTTACTTATTTTACTACTCAAAATGTTCCAGACCTGGACACTGGGAGATCTTTCAGTTGGCTCCTTCGTACCTTTGGCATTCCCCCCAATCATTGAGAGCTTAGGTCCCTTTTAATGTAGAATTATATTAGAAATCAATATCTGGACATTAAGTGTGACATTCAAGTGGAGTGTCAATGCTTCATGGTTCTCTTCACTAACAGAGCTAGAAATATATGTATATAATAAACTCTCTCTATAAATTATCTATTAATACTTCTATATGTAACCATCTGAATTTACATTAACCCAAAAACGAATTCATACTAATGTCTCCAACTCTAATCCATTAACATATAGACCACTGAGGCCTTTCTCCTTAGTTATTAGTAACCCTGCCCACAAACAGCAAGAAAACTGGTTTCCACAATCCATCATCAGTTTAGTTAATTGTTCCATTCTAGTCCATGTACAACAGTATCAGAATTGCTAAACTGTACCCCCATGGAAAAAAGCTTCATCAACTAGTGTACAATGCTTACATACAGTTTCACTTGCCTTCAAAGTCTGTAGTCTTATATACTCACTCCCAAAGTTACTTAGATAAGAATCTATTTCCCCCCACTACTTTGGTGTGAGGTTATTTAATAAATTTGTAATACAGTTAGGTTGTTTTGTCATGTTCTGCATTCCATTCTGGGATACTCTCACCTTCTGTTTTGTTTGTTTGTTTTTATTTGCCTACATTAAAGTTTAGTCTCTGTGCCGTGAAAGTTCTGTAGGTTTTGATGAATGCATAGAGTCCTGTATCTACTATTAAAATATCACACAGAAAAATTCTTTGTACATAATCTATTCAACCTCTGTTCTCTTATCTCCCAATGCTCCCCAGCACAGCTGATTTTTATTTTACCATCACTATCATTTTTCTTTTTCTAAAATTTCATGTAATTGGAATCAAACTGTGTGTAGCCTTTTCAGAAAGTCTTCTTTCCCTTGGAGTTATGCATTTAAAAAAAAGAGTCTGGAGGCTGGCAGAAGGATTGCCCTCATGCACAACTGAGCAGAGTCAGAGAGACAGATAAAGCAGATACAACCCCCAGATAATGGTTCCTTTGAAGGCTAAAGAGACCCATGAGAGTTATGGTCATGGCCGATGGGGTTAACTATCAGGGCAGATGGCCCCTCTTTGGAAATGGTGTGTATGTGTGATGAATCTGGACTCAGATGGGATCTCCCTTCATAAGTCTTTCATGCTAATGTGCCGGAGGTGCAGTTAACGTTGGGGTTTAAGATATATTTAGGGGATTTGAATCTCTGGACCGACAATGTGATAGCCAGGTCCTGAGCCTCAACAGACTCCAGCACCTACAATCTGATTTATTGGACTTACCACACTCAGCTAAGATGGAGTTGAAGAAGGACAATCACCACACCGTGGAGCCTACAGTGATTACAACTGAAAATGGGAGGACTGCATCCAGCATCCATGTGGAATCTGAGCCTCCTCTTGACATAGAGGTGCAATGGACACAACCAATCCAATGTCCACATAGAAGAGGTGGCATGGAATTGGGAAAAGTGGACATGGTGGACGATGGGTATGGGGAAGGGCAGGAGGAGATGAGAGATGGAGGCGTATTTGGGACATGGAGCTGCCCTGGATGGTGCCTCAGAGGTAATCACCGGACATTGTAAATCCTCATAGAGCCCACTGGATGGAATGGAGGAGAGTGGGGGCCATGATGTGGACCATTGTCTATAAGGTGCAGAGGTGCCCAAAGATGTACTTACCAAATCCAATGGATGTGTCATGATGATGGAAACGAGTGTTGTTGGGGGGGGAGAGGGGGGGTGGGGGGGGTGGGGATGAATGGGACCTCACATATATATTTTTAATGTAACATTATTACAAAGTCAATAAAAAAAATTAATTAAAAAAAAAAAAAGACTCATCCATGTCTTTCGTGGCTAGACAACCCATTTCTTTTTATCACAGAATAATATTCAATGTATAGATGTACCACAGTTTGTTTATGTGGATTGTATTAAACCCTAATACAATAGGAAGAATGATAAAAAAAAAAATAGGAAGAATGGATAAAAGCATGATCCAACTATGTTGTATATTAGAGACTCATCTTAAATCCAAAGCCAAAAATAGTTTGAAAATGAAAAATGGCAAAAAAGCAAAAAAATCCATGCAAATAACAACAAAAGAGAACTTTAGTGGATATACAAATATCAGAAAAAATAGACTTTAAACCAAAAACTATTACACTAGGCAAAGAAGAATATTATATATAATAAGAGGGTCAATTGATCAAGAAGCTATAATAATTATAATTAAATATGCACCTAACAACAGAGCCCCAAAATATACAAAGTAAACTATGATAAAATTGAAGGCCAAAATAGATAGTTGTACAATAATAATTGAAGACTTCTATACTCACTTTCTAGACCAAAGATCAATAAGGAAACAGTACTTAAACAATGCTTTACACCAACTAGATCTAGTAGATGATTTCTGATGAGAAGTCTGCTATAGTTCTTATCCTTATTCCTCTAAAGTTAAGGTGTTCCTCCCTCATCCTTGCAACCACTAATCCCTGTTCCCCCTCCAGTTTCTTATAAAATTTTTTCTTTGTCTTTGGTTTTTGTAGCCTGAATGTGATAATCCTAGGTTTGTGTTGTATGTGTGTGTGTGTTTGAGTTTGCAAAATGTTCATAGCCATTATTTCTTAAAATATCTTTTCTGTCCTATTCTTTCTTTCATCTCTTTCTGATAGCTATTGAATGTGTATAACACCTTTTGAGATTGCCCCAAAGTTTGGGGGTTTATTTTTCATTCATTTTTGTCTTTGCATTTCAGTTTAGAAAGTTTTTATTGACACATCTTCAAGCTCACTGATTCTTTCCTCAGTCATGAGGATTCTCCTGATGAACCCATTAAAGGCAATCTTCATTTATACGCTTTTTTATTTCTAGAATTATCCTTTTGATTCTTTCTTAGGGTCTCCATCTATCTGCTTACTATTCCTATTTATTCTTGCATATGACTACATTTCCATTAGAGATCTTAACATAGTAATCATAGGTATTTTAATTCCCTTCCTAATAATTCCTTGTCATATTTAAGTCTGGTTCTGATGCTTGTTTTGTGCCTTCAAAGTATATATATTTTGTCTTTTACCATGCAATGCAATTTTTGGTTGAAAGCATTATATATTAGACAATAGAAAATGAGGTAAATAAGACTATAGTGTGAGGTTTTATGTTCATCTACCTGAGGTAGGCTGAGTTCCATGTTTGCTGTAGCCAGAGGCTTTAAATTTCTCCAGTGTCCTTGTTTACTTCTCCCTTGTTGTGTTTGGACTTTCATAAAACTCCCTCTTAGAGGGAGTCTGCTTCTTGTAGTTCTTTCAGTGGTAATCCACTGCTATTATACTGTAGCCCTATTGGTGTAGTGATAAGATGTGGCAGAGAGAAAGCATTCTATAATGTTTTTTTTTTAAAGATTTATTTATTTATTTATTTCTCTCTGTTTCCTCCCCCCTCGCCCCCTGCCCCAGTTGTCTGTTCTCTTTGTCTATTTGCTGCATCTTCTTTGTCTGCTTCTGTTGTTGTCAGCAGCAAGGGAATCTGTGTTTCTTTTTGTTGCGTCATCTTGTTGTGTCAACTCTCCATGTGTGCAGCACCATTCTTGGGCAGGCTGAACTTTCTTTCATGCTGGGTGGCTCTTCTTACTTGGCGCATTCCTTGCACTTGGGGCTCCCCTACACGGGGGACACCCCTGCATGGCAGGGCACTCCTTGCACGCATCAGCACTGCACGTGGGCCAGCTCCACATGGGTCAAGGAGGCCCAGGATTTGAACCGCGGCCCTCCCATGTGGTAGACGGATGCCCTATCCACTGGGCCAAGTCCGCTTCCCTATAATGTTATGATTAATCTCATTCCTTTAGTGGATCTGTGCCCCTGAGCTGTGACATTCACAAGTATCTTAGCTTTTCTTTTTCTCCTTCAGTGAGATAGGAAGGTCATAGGGGACTGGTCTTGGGAAGAATGCTGTTCCTCTAGCTGGGTGTATAATATATAGCTTTGCATTTTTCCCACAACCCTTCCCATTCTTTCCTCATTTAGCCAGCATTTCATTGCTTAATAGATACATAGCAACCCTTGAGAAATAACTGCTTGTGAGCTCATGACTGATAAAGTATGCTTAGACTTCTCTCCCAGGAAACTCTAAGAATAATCTGGTCTGTGAACTGCTTGACCACTTTTGTATCAATAGATCCCTAACATAGTTACTGTGAAAGTATAACTTCTGCTCTGCTGGGAAATACTGTGAATACCTGGTCCTTCACTGTATGTTCTGAGCAGTGCACTTTTTAATCATACTCCCTCCTCATGTGCCCTCCCTACACCCCTCTTCATCCACATGTAGACATGTGGTATAAAATAATCCTCTTACTTTGTGGCAAGTGCAACTCAAACCTTGGAAGTGCCACGCTCTCTGCCTGCCACCAAGGAGAATATTTAGGGCATGACCAGGTTCAGACTCCTTGAGAGAGAAGCACACAGTGGTTGGAGGCTTGGAAGTGCCACACTGTCCACCCACTGCCATGAAGAGGATTTAGGCCTCACCAAGGCTTGGATCTGCCACCGTGTGAAGAGCTTCCCCATGTAAGCCCCCTGTTAAATGCCCCTTTGCTCACCAAGCTGGACTTATCCAGGTCTATCCTTCATCTGATGTCTCCCTCTCAGTTTGGTGGGAAACTGTCATTGTGCTCCTAGCTGTACTCAGAATACTGGGATAAGGCTCTGGCACAGGGTTTTTCTCCAGAGGGTGGACCTTGTGATAGAGGATGCTCTAGATGTATTTCACAAAGATCATTCTCACCCTCCCCCTACCAGAACCACAAAGTTCCTTATCTTTGTAGGGTTCCTGGAGGTACAATCCATGAAAATGTGGGGTCTCCCCTAAGACCAATACTCCTGGGAAGTTTTCAGTCTTACCTTACTCCACACTCAGCCTCCAACAAGTCACAAAATTCCTAATTAGGGGATCTTACCAGTTTACGACTAGCAGCTTCTGCTCCAGGTAAAGAGACCTTGGCTTTGACTCTCTGGTTTGCCTGTGTCTCTAGATTTTGGATGGCTCTTTGCCCTGTGATCAATTCTTTGAAGGTTCTAAGAAACGTCATTGATTTTCAGTTCATTCAACTTATCCTTATTGTAAGGATGGATGTGATGCCATCTAAGCACTTTATGTATCAGAGCTGAAACTAGAAGTTAAGATTGGGATTTTAAGCAGAGCATGAGAGGAGGCAGGTTGGCCCAGAACATCTAGGGGTCACTTGCATGATGCCCAATTGTCCCATCAGCTGCATTAAAAAAAAAAAAAACATAAACACACAATCAAAACTCCAAGAAAGGCATTTATTGACAGAGCACTAGAAATGTTAGGATCTTACCAAAAATATATTTCCCTGTGTGTCTCTTCAGTACTAGAATTGGTTTTTGTAATTTTCCTAACCATTAAGCTGACTTATAAATTCTCAAAATGTGTTTAATTAAATGATCAAATGTCTTTAGTCATTATACAATGTATAAAATCATTACAAAGTGAGGAAGAAAAGCTTGGTTTTGTAAATTGACAGTTGGTCAGTAACCAACTGATGATATTGAAAGCCACTAGTAAGATTGATCATGATTACTACTTTGTTGAAAATGTTGCCATACCAAAGAAAAGAAAAACATGGTTAGAAATGAGAGCTGAAACCAATATATTTTCCTGTCTCTGGGTTAAACAATACTGAGACTGGGAATATATTTCTTCCTGTATGTCTTGAGAACAAGCAAAATAACTTAGCTACTTGCTCTAGAAAGTACTTCTGGGAAGATAAATCTATAAATAATTGAAATAGCTTAAAATATCAAGACAAACAGCTTGCTCATCAGTCAATTCTCTCTTCAAGACCCTCACTAGCTTAGACTGACGGGGCTCTCAGCAACCCAAACCTTGATTATACCAACTCTGCCCAATCCAAACCAGTTCCCCTCCTTCTATAACCCACCCTGCCACCTTAATGTCAACAAGCCCCAGTCTTGAAGGCCTGTACTTGCTTTTCCTATATTTCTCCCTGCCGATATACTTTTGAGACCTGTGAAGGTGGTATTTAACTTTCCTGCAATAAGTCTAATAACTTTAACTTTGCTTGATGAACAAGTTTTTCTGGTGGTCTTTTGGAAAACTGAGAGTTGACAAGAGGCACTGAAAAGGGAACCAAATGTACCGTCTTTGGGAGCCCTGACTGTAGTTTATATTGTAGAGTCTAAAACAGCTCTTGCATTAAAAAATTTTTATGCCTAAAATCTCTCCAGTAACAGGGAACATGTTAAAATTCCTTTTCTTTGTTTTCCCCTTAGACAAATTTGTCAGAAACTTCGTCCTTATTTTGGCAAACTTTCAATTCCTTTGTACACTAACCACTTGAAAGTTCATGGTGACCACTTGAAAGCTCTGTCATGATTTGTGCCTTTTGTTTGCACTAAATGTTCTTCACTTGAGAAACCTGAAGAGGATGGTAAGTTATGAGGACTGCTCTAACATATTCTTTAAATATAGATGACTCCATAAAGACCTCAAACTGACAACAAAACACTTTCAACAGTATCTAAGGAAATAGCTAGTGATGGGATTTATTACCAATGATCTAAATTCTGGTGACAGTCATTCTAAAGCAATATTAGAGATCATTGTAAATTAAGTAAGGAAACCACCATCAGTGGCCAGTAAAAGCTGCCCCACACTTCCACATTACTCTTTCCTCTGTCCCCTCTTCCCAAACCAGCATAGACATTTGGGAAATGATTTCCGTGTCAAAGAATAATAGTATAGTTTTATGTGATGGGGTAAATCATTTTCTCAAACAAGGTCACTTGCGCTTTGCCATTCATAAATATTGCCTGCATTTCTAAGTTCACATGCACAATTTTTGTTGTTGTTGCTGTTTGAGGTACCGGGGCCAGGAATTGAAACCGGGACTTGGTATGTGGGAAACCAGCACTCAACCACTGAGCCACAACAGGTCCCCTGAGTTGTTTTTTTTTCTTTTGTTTTGCTTGTTCTTTGTTTTGTATGTGTGTGTGTATGTAGGAGGCACTGGGAACCCAACCCGGGACTTTCCCATGTGGGCAGCTGGCACTCAATTGCCTGAGCCACATCTATTCCCCTCACGCGTACTTTCAACAATGGCCAAGCTCAAAGGAGTTGGGGGGTGTCTGGACTTTCCCACTATCTACCCACCTGGGCCACTGTCAGGCGCTTACTGAAGTGATCCTGATAGAAGAAACTCCAGGAAGAGGCACGCAGACTCTCCCTTTACCTCTCCACATACATGGAGAAGGACACCCAATTTGCATGGCCTGCCCCACCTTTTATATACATCACTCTGCCTGCATAGCCGAACATCTTGATGCCCCCAATGATAGGCTTGTAGGTCAGGGCCATACTCACCTCAGAGCCATGGGAGGAGCTCTAATTCAGAGGTTTCCACACTGTGCTCTGAGAAGAACTGCTCTTTCAAGGGGAGACCAAGAGTGAGAGGCTCTAACTCCTCCATGCTTACTTCAACTAAAGAAGTGCTGTATTCTTTTTTGTTTTGCTTAATAATAGATTTCATTTGAGAGGAAAAAATGCTTCTGATGAAATGTATGGAAGTGACTGATGTGTTCCCATCCTATAGTGAACTGGTTCTCCATTCAATTTAAGCCTTTTCCCATCCAAGTTCCTTGACACCCTCAAGTCTTCCCACAGTCCCCGAGAGTGCCCAGGACCCCAGCGGGGCACTCTGCCTTACAGCCACAGCTGTGCATGCTGTCTTCCAAAGAGTCTTCTTCGGCACACATTACCTCCCTTTACCTCTTCTCCTTCCCTGCCTTGTTATGGGGCTTTGGGTTCCTTCCCTCAGGGTTCTAGCTTCCTGCTGGGTCATTCTCCTTGGTATCCCTTGTCCCCACCATCATTTATGGAGTTGGAAGCCACAGGCTCCACAGGTCATCCCTGACAACCCTTTCTAAAACAGCAACTGCCCCTTCTCCTGTTCCTCCTGCTCAGCTTTATTTGTCTTCGTAACTGCACAGATCTATTTTTAAAATATATTAGTTAATGTACTTATTCATGTCTTCGCTGAACTCCATGAATGCAAGAACTCTGTTTTACTTTCTCATACATTGCCAGTTCAAGGCAAATCAATAACTATTAGTCAAATAAACAAAACTGTGGATCTGACCCCCAACGTCCTACCTGTCTCTCTGCCTTTTCTGTCCTTAGCTGGAGTTGGGGTTGTCCAGGTTCCAAGCCATGTACCAGGACCTTCCTGTGTAGGCTCCATTTTGAACACAACAGGGAGAACAGCCTCCTTTTCTCTGAGAGAGGACATTCCAACTAATACTCCTGTCTTGCTCTTCATCCGTGGATGGCCAAGTTCTGTCCAATAAGTAAATACCCATTCATCTTGTATAAATAGAGGGATGGAACTGTAGTTTCACGACCTTGTTTAAAGCATGCCTGGTTCTACCAACTGTCTCAGCATTGCCGAGCTGCCCATGAAGAAGAGAAACACAAACAAAGCAAAACTCATGTCTAAAACCGCCATTAAGTCCCAGGACTCTCTGTGCCCCTGTCTGTACTCAAATTATTAAAGGTAATTAATTTTTTAGCTTTTTTTTAAGTAAAAACACTTCACTCAAGTGTTAAGCTAAAGCACACATTGAACACTTGCTTTAAAAAATACATTTCTTCCCTTCTCTAGTTCTCAATGATCACATCGCTACACGGGAATGTCTTTAAATTCTTTACTCTCAAATCAATCACTAAAATTGCCACAGATACTCAAGCTACTGGGCCCTTCTTCCATTTTCTACAACACACTGCCAAACCTACCTTGCAGAAGTCACCACCACAGCTTAAGTCTTATCTCAGTTATTAGGCTATCAGTTCTAAAACACTTTAAGACTTGATGCCTTAAGACAATCTTTTTTTTTTTAAGGAGGTACCAGGAATTAAACCCAGGACCTCATACATGGGAAGCAGGGACTCAACTACTGAGCTACATCCACTCTCCAATGAGCATTCATTTTTTTCATTTGTTTGTTTTGTTTTTAAGTTTTTTAGGAGGTACCAGGGATCGAACCTGGGACCTCATACATGGGAAGCAGGTGCTCAACCACTTGAGCTACATCTGTTCCCCAAGATAATCATTTTTATAGACTGAACTATCTCCCCCAAGAGATTTATTAACTACAGAAGGAAAGATAGTAACTTTAAAGTGGAAGAAACAGGAAGAAACTACTGTAAGCAACTGATCAAGGTGGACAATGCCGGTAAATAGCCATGTTAGCACGATGAACTCCCTGCCATCATTCACTGAAAACGAAGTCACGCCGTTTTTGTGCTATTCTCACCAAATATGCACAACCTCAGTCAAACCCAAATTGAGAAACATTCAACAAAATAACTAAGAGGTGCTCTTCAAAAGTTTTGAAGACATAAAAGACAAGGAGAGTCTGAGGAAATGTCACACTGGAGAAGTCCAAGGAGTTCTGAAATGCAATGTGGAATCTGGGATTGGATCCTGGAACAGATAAAAGAGCCTAGTGGAAAAACTGGTGAAATTTGGAGGAGGCTTTTACTTTAGTTAATAGCATTGTACCGATATGAATTTTCTGGTTCTGGTAATTGTACTATGGTTGTATAGATGATAATATTAGGGAAAGCTCAGTAAAGTATATATGGAAGCTCTCTGTACTACTTTTGCAATTTTTGTGCGTCTAAATCTAGTTAAAAATTTAAATAGTTCAAGAAAAACACAAAGTGATTTATTATTTCTCACACTTTTCTGGGTTCCCTGGTTGATTCTTCTATACATCCCTTGGGCTCACACATGCAGCTGTGCTTACTTGGTGGGTTGACTGGGTACTGGGCCTGGCTAAGACATGGGGCAAAGGGAATCGCTCTCCATATGGTCTCATCCTGGACTTCATCTCACTGTAGTGATTTAAGGAAATGGGTCCAAGAGGGAAAACACAAGCTGTAAGCCTCTATAGGTCTACCATTGGCAGTTGTACAATAACACTTCTGCCTTTTACTACTGAACAAAGCAAGCCTTGAGGCCAGACCAAATTCAAGGGATAGGGAAATGGACTTCATCTGTTGATGGGAAAAATGATGGAGTCACACTGCAAAGGATTGTGGGCCCAGAAAAGCATAATTGGTTGGGATGTTATTATAAAAATCTACCATGACCAACATTGGGCAGCTCCAGGAAAATATAAGAAACTGATGGTGACAATTGGTCATTTCTAGCCCTACTGCAGCCACCTCTCCCCTGTTACAACCTCTGAGGTGGGTGGATCTTGTGTCAACCTGACTCAGACTTTTCAATCAGAAATCCTTATGGAATATAAAATAATCCAACTTATTATATATGTTTTTTAAAAATATGACATCTGTGAGTATGTGTGTGCTTTGCGTTTTTTGGTTTGTTTTATTTTTTAGCAGCAAACTTGATTTTTTAAATCAATGGCTTATATTTTATTTCCTCAACCTGAATTCTGCATCGACTGCAAGACAGATGGGTTCTACATGTATGTAACAATAAGGGAGGAGAGGTAGCCATGAGAAGTGTGCTATTTTACTATACTTTTTACCATATGGGACTCATAGAGTGGATTACTGAATTTTCATCAAAATATCCAGAGATTTAAGAAGTTCTGACCATTTTTTTCTCTAGTATGCTGTTATATTACATACAGAAAAGTTTCACTTTAAGCAAAATTCAATGAAGGATGAAATCAACTAGTAACTGAAGAAGAAAATGGAGATCAATCATTTTCTATAAAGCAAGGAGGAAATCAATAAAAATTGGAAGTAGAACTCATTATCTATGGTCAATGTAATCAGAGCTGTGAAGAAATTCAGCCATTGGCTAATTGACAAGGGCAAACTAATATGTCTCACAGACGGAATTGTTATTTATGATTTGATACTTGTAGGGGTATTATATTCAGAGTTCCCAATTATAGGACCCAATAGAAAGTGGCATCTATACACAGTTTCATTTTAATTGAATTTGGTGTTCAAATAGAAAATGAAAGTGAATTCTATCAAAAAGCCTGAGCTCTTCATCAAGCTGGGTCCAGTAACAAAACCAATGCCATTTTCTCTTTTTACTATCCACTTCCGTAGTCTTACAAACAGGTTCCATTTTCCTTACTTCCATGCAAATATAGCAGCAGCTCCCACTTTGGCCTATGCCTCCCCACTACTTAATCTGTCAGGAATTTTCCACATCCATGGCCTGCCTCATCTGTCTCCCAGGTAGAGCAAAAGTGAATGGATTCACATAGGGGACCAATGAGCCCCAACGAGTTTCGTGTTCTTAATTACTTTCAAAACTTTGAAAGCAGAATAACATTTTCAAGGAGAAGGTCTCTCTCATTTTAAATGATTTTAATACTCTTCTTAGGTACCGCACTTCATTTATGTTCCAGCATGAAAAACTGACACCCTCTGAATACAGGAAATGAGAAAAGTCCTCTGATTTCCTTCCAGGTGTTGGAGGATGGGGACAATGTCATTTCTGCTAAGTGCTAATGCAGTGAAAGGTTACATCATAAATGATTTTGCTAAATGAAACTCTTGATGCTTGGATGAATAGATTTTAATATATATTATTTAAAAGGTAAAATGAGAGATATTTACTGAACATTGCCATTGCTCACTAAAGATTTTAAATGGCTTGAATAAATAAGAGGGCTAGAGCGGCATTCCTTTATACAGCAATATTGGGGTTATAAATATGCTTTTACAGAAATTTATCTATTGTATAAAATTATGGCTTTGTTTTTAATAAGATGGCTTTGCTGAACACAGACTACAATTTTCCCTTTTTCTATAAGGTTAAGATTTAAGATTTGCATTAAGCTTTTTTTAGGTCAAACTCTGAAATAAGAATTTTTTTTTTTTTTTTTGGCTACAATTTCATAGGACATCTCTTTCCCTTATGCTGAAATAAGGTTGTCTCCTGTTAATCTGCAAATAATAATTGTTCTAGGTGCAGGATAATGCCCCAACTGCCATAGGGAAATAGAAACAAAATGGAATACAGGATTCCTGACCTCCAAAAGCTTACAGACTAAAGGGAATAGCCAAGACTAACAGGAAAAAAGTCACAGTCACACAAATCAAATACATTAACACATGCATATAAATAAGCTGTGAGGAACCAGAGTGTATAAATTCTGAAGTGAAACACACACACCCATACAGGCATACATTGCAACCGGATAACTTCTGTAAAAGAAAAAAGAAGGAAGGAAGGGGAGGGAGGGAAGGAATCTCAGTAGCTTTTCACAATACTGGTTTATTTCTCCCTTGTGTTAAAGAAGTTCTAATCTATGCAATCAGTCTTGGACTCAAGATCCCATCATCATTTGGTTCCACTTCCCTCTGAGTCCTTGAAGACCTCAATGTTCACCTGAATAAATGTAAAGAGAGAGAACATGGAGCCTTGCAGGCAAGGTTTTCTATGTGTCAGTTCAGTAATAGCGTATATCACTTCCACCCATATTTCTCTGGCCAGAATACAATGCCATTGCCAAGAATGCCCCTAATCAACTTTGCCTTTTTGTATTCACACCTTGTGTAGTCCTGTCTCACATTTCATATGGCAGAAATGATGGTATGTGACTTCCAAAAATAGTGTATAAAAGATTGCTGCTGCCATACTGAGCTTGCTTGCTTTGGAAGCAAAGAACAAGTGAGAGTGAGCTTGGAAGCAGATTCTGCAGCCCCAGTCGAGCCATCAGATAACTACAGCCCAGGCTGAAGCTTCAATGCAACCTTGCAGCAGACCCTGAGCCAGAACCACCCACCTAAGCTGTCAGATTCCTGACCCTCATGAACGATATGAGATAATAAATTTGCATTGATTTAAACTGCCAAAAGTTTGGAGTAATTTGTGACATAACAATAAGTAATTAATGTGTATGACCTCACCTAATTGCAAGGGAGGCTAGAAGGAAGTCAAGTTCTGTGCCAGGAGGAAAGGATGTGTGGCTCAGTGTTCACACAGCTGTCTCGACCACACTCAATATCCACCCTGTTGCAACTCCAAGGTGATGGAATCACAAATTCAAAAGCATCTTAAGCCCATGATTGTTTGCCACATCAGTGACATGATTTATACAATTGGCAAAGGGCTGTCCCAAAATACCACTACCGTGTAAACGTTTGTTTCAACTCAGAGAATTCCTACCACTAAACACAAGCTCCCCAAATAGAAAATGTGTTTCTTTGCTCTTTCCTTTCATAGCATTGTAATCACTAATATCTAATCAGCCAGCCCCAAAGTCCTCCTGTTTTATAAAAAATATTTCGGTTCAGGATCATGCTGTGTGGGTTGACAGATCCCATTGCTGGGGAATTATGCAGATGATTTGGCTGATACACTTTTAATAGACAGAACCATTTACAGACACAAAGAACTCAGTCAGCTAAACAATATTAGGATTAGGCTTTGCCTTTCTTTGGAGCATTTTCCTATAGGAAATGAGTTTCATCGATCATTTTTGTCAAAGTCAGGGATGGACATTTTGTCAACCAGACACATTTATTTAATAAGCAGCATGATGTTGCTTTGGAATCACTGGAACACAAAGATACTCTCTCTAACTCCTCCTGCCTGCTCAGCCTTCTGTGTATTGTTGTACAGACTCCCTGAGTTAGAGGGTTTCAGATTAGAAAGCAGCAGCCCATTGGGGCACACATCCTAGCGTTGGGTCCAAAGCAATCAATCAGCATGCAGCCATGGGAGCGGATGCTATCAGCAACTCATTGCTCAGCCCTGAGAGTGATATGAGCGAAAATGCCACATAGCCATGCAGGCCCACTGCTTGGAATTAAACTGGGGGGGAAGTAACAAGAGCCACTATTTATTATGAATCTAGCAAGACTGCCGGCCTTTCTTAGCCAATGCCTTTCCAGTAACCTATCATTTGTCCTGTTTGGCCCCATTTTCTTCTTCATCTTTATTCAAGGGCAGATAAAAGCCTGAATGGGCACTCAAGCACTTTTATGAGCAAACATTGAGCAATGCCCCCTACACCCTATCCCAGTGAATTCTCTTAGTGCCCCATCACCTTTATTGTCCAAATCAGTAACATGAAGTCCTCTTAGATGCTTGAGAAAGAAGTTTCCTTCTGAAGTCTCCTTCTCCAACATATCATGGACTTGACTTTTCTTCTTTCTGAAATGAAATGGAAATGTCTCATTCATGGTGCCAGGAAAAGGCAATGAGCTCACCTCCCAGATTCTTGTAAGAGGGAACTCTCCTCCCACCACACCCGCTTCATCTTCCTGGGAAAGACTTGACCATGCTCTTCTCCCACACCAATCATGGACAGGCCACATTTGGTTTGGAGACACAAAGCAACGAGGAATCCTGAGTGCCTTGCTTTTCTCTTGCTCCAATTTTCCATGGCTGATTATCATTATGGTAGACCCCATTTAGTGTTCTTATACTTTCACAAGATCCAGTAAGGCCTCCCTGATACCCTTCGAGTTTCTTGAGTTTGGGAGCTGTATCTTTTCAATTTTTACTCCTCTAGCACCCAGCTTAGTGTCTGACACGTACTCCATATACCAAAAATACCTGGTAAAGTAAACTTGATCTACCACCTACCTGATTGAGTGCTTAAAAATTATTTAATGTGGGGTGGGTCTTTAATTTTATATTTAAAGGTAAGGCTTAAAAGGAAATGATTATCACAAAAGTCAGAGTATTTGTTACTGCTAAGTAGAGAGAAAGAATTTCCACTAGTAAGGAAGATAAAGAGGCTTTTGGGGAATAGGCAAAATTTGACCTCTTGGTTTCCATGTAGGTACACAAATGTTCATTTAATAATTACTCTGTAAATTACTGTAGGCACTTTTTGGTATACTTTATAGGCCTTGTGAAATATAACATACCTGCATAAAAGTGCATCAAACAGACAATGGCTTGTGCGATTTAAGGGAAATTATAAACAGAACCTTTGTGTTACTACCAAGCCAGAAAGAGAAAAAGAAACAAGAAAGAATGAATAACTTAACTTAAAATGCCTCTGGGAGAACTAACGATCTGGCCAATTCCTGCAATGACACCCATGGTTCCTTCTTGTGGGCACAGGGAAGGGAAGGGTGCTGCAGAGTTGGAGAAAGAGCATAAGTAGTGAGGTGGAAGGATGAGACAAAGAGCACTTGGGACACAGGTTGGGTGAGCAGATACCCTGCTGCTATGAGTGATAGAGAGGCTGCTCTTTCGCCTTCGTGGTCAAGAGAAATGGAATTCAGATTAGGGTGAGGTGGGAGATGGATGTTAGAGGGAAGGGTTGTTCAGCTCCCACATTAAGATTATGATGCCTGTATAAGGTTGTAGCACCACTTGAATGAGGGAAAATATAGGAGCTAAATCTTGGCAAGTGTCACTCAAGAAATGTTGATGGATGGATCATTTTATAAATAAAAAATGATATACCACCATGGATTGGTGGATTGCTGATTGGGATTACGAAATGACACAGATGAACTGTGGTGGCCTGACATTCATTTCTTTATTCTTCTTCTGTGTGAACTGTTTCATGTGGGAAGCTGCATTTGTGAAGGTCTGCGCTTTAGCGTGAATCGGGTTGAACAACTGTCCTGCAGTAATGCAATGCCCAACAATTTTTTTCTTTTTTAAAATTTTTTAATTTTTAAAGAAGCTTTAGATTACATAAATATCACATAAAAAATATAGGGGGATTGCATATGCCTCACCCCATTCCCCTCCTTGCTTTCCCCCATTAACCACATCTTTCATTAGTGTGGTACATTTGTTACAATTGATGAACACATATTGAAGCGTTGCTATGAACACAGTCTATAGTTTACATTATAGTTTACACTTTGCACCACGCAATTTTATAGGCTTTGATAAAATATATAATGACCTGTATTCATCATTGCAATGCCATGCAAGACAATTTCAATGGCCCCAAAAGCCTGATGTTACATCTAGTCTTCCCTCTCTCTCCTCTCAGAACTTCTGCTGCCCACCCATTTTTGTTGAATGTTCCTCCACTGGGAAAGCTAATAGTGAAGCACTTTTCTACCAGTAGATCAAGACCCCTGATTGGGGATATTATTATCTCCTAGATAGAATTTGTTCCATCTTCCCATGTTTAAATTCAGAAGACCAATGGAATGGAAACATAGACTTAATTAACCTGACTGCAGCAGACAGCAATCGGAGTGAAAACCTCTCATTCTCTTGGTCTCTCTTAATGGGGAATCAAATGTGATTTGTGTTGTGTGGAGATGATTACTGATGGGTAATTATTCTAAAATATCTCTTTTCAAACCCTTTGCATGGCAATCAGGGAAGAATGTGAGAGGTTAGGCATTACATTACCAGCATTGTCAGCAGCATATAATTTCTTAATTATGCATAAAAACGAATAACAAATACCTGCAGAAGGAGCTCCTGAATTTTCTTTGTGAAATCAGGTCTGGCATACACCTGGGCCTCTGAGCCTTAAAGAGCAGGCACGAACAAAGGTCATCTCTTTTTTCTAAGTCGCGGTGTCCAGACCTCAGTTTCCTCATCTCTGAAGTGGAAATAATGATGCTCACTTCCTTCTCACGGCTGTTGTGTGAGTTACATGAATTAATATCGCAGCCTGCTCATTGTGGTGTCTGAAAGATAATAAAAGACACCCAATGACACTAGTTTATTACTGCAATTGTTACTAATAGCATTGATATCATTACTGAGCCACCCACTCTGACTGTTGACCAAAGCTGCCCCTAATCCAGATAGAATTTAATTGAGATGGATGTTGCTCGGGCATTCCATTTTAGAATTACATCATTGACGCAGAGGTGAAAACTTACAAAGGTCTTGAAAGGAAGTATTTCAGAGAATGCTGAAGGAGAGGAGGTCTGCCACAACTTTTTACCAAGATCTCTTCTTTGACCTGGGTTAAATTACTTTGCAGGTTTCCTCTAGAATGGCAGGTGCTAGTTGAAAGCAGCCACCAACTTACAAAGGATGGACATATTTATTTACACACCCCAACCCTGCAGCCTCTAATTTTAGGGGGAAAAATGCGCATTTTTTTGATCCATTGTGAAGGCTTATCAAGAACAGATGAAGTGCTGCAAATTGTTACTATTTGTGTTAATTTCTTCTCAAAGCAAAAAGAGTATTTTAACCACTCTGCACTCTTCCCTAGTTTAGCAGTTTGTTGAAGGCGGCATTGTGTTCTCAGGTGCTGGAGTAGCCAGTGGCATGGATCGTGAGCTTTTTGGAGTCACATTTTTGAGCAGTGACAAGCCAGAGCAATTTGACTCCACGGTCTTATCAGTACCTTTGATTGGTAGGAAAAAGATCTAATAAAAATGTTTTATAGAGTGAGGGATGACACAAGCTAGCAAACACTTAGCTTGTTATATACTCCCCAGTCCCTTCCACCCCAACAGGGCTACATTAAACCTAGCATGGACAAACTGGCATTTGCCTGGCATTTTACCTCTGGGATCTGAGAATCTGTTGGCTCCTGTGCATCCAGGAAGGATGGCTACCGAGTCACAGTAAAGGTGACACTATTTATGATTTGCAAAATATCCAAACTGGCTCTCCCGTGACGGGAAGATACCTTCATATTTCAGAATAGCTTGTATAATAGCTTGCAGAGCTTGCTTAGCTCTTTCACAATAGCTACAAGGAAGAGCAAAGGAAGAGAACCTGAAATTGAGTTGGCTAATGTTGTCCATAGCAATATTGGTGATTAACTAAAGGTTTCTTACTGAAAAATAACAGAGCCCTGAAGATGGTCCATATCATGATTTTTGACAAACAGAAAGTAATTCGTCATGAGGCAACATAGTTTCAGACTGTATGTCACTCAAAATATATTGAATATTAATTGATCTAATTAATATTACAAAAAAGAAGGGGTGGTTCACAACAAGGAAGGGAAAATCATACTTAGAACATTGAAATTCAAATGGTTTATAAAATGCGTTGTGGTACGGATATTTGACAAATATTAATTAGTAGGAGTAATGTTAGGAACACTAAACTCTAGTACCAATTACTAGGAAAATTAACTCCTGAGAGATGTCACCTTACTGATACATTTTTGCCTTCAGGTTGAAGAGACAATTTGCATTTTACCTCCAACTCTATGTTTACATTGGGATTATGGTTTAAATCAGAAAGGGTTGCTTTAGTGATTTCTAATGTACACCTGCCAGATAACGAAAATGGCTGTTGAAACAAATGACTGCTGAAAGCAGCCCTCACGTGCCTGGAACAAAGAAAATAGTTTTGAAAATAGTTTTGAATTTAGATGCATCATGCAACTTCTACTTACAGTGAAATTCAAACCCTTTGGGAAAGTTTGATAACACTTTTTAGTATTGTGTTGGGGAAGCCATTTGTTCATTTATTCCAGACAGCAGGAATCTGGCTCATTTTTTTTCTTTCAATTTTCTCCATTTCTACACCGCCTCGTTTAGGTCAAGGTCAAACTAAAGGGCAGAGTAATCCTCTGTATCTATTACAACTCCGCAAATTGAAGGCAGTTGGAAATACGTTGTTTCTGAGCATCACAAAAGAACTGTGTCATGGACATCCACTCTCATACCCACTCAGGAAGGAAGCTGAACACGTGAGTCCTTGGTGCAAAGTGCCCTCCATCCACCCAGGTTAACATTTCTCTTTCTAGGTCAAGCCAAGCAGGATTGCAAAAGTTCATTGTTTCAGCGTTTTTGCAAATTCCTCTGGGCTATGAGCAATCAGGAAGCACCAACGAGTTTTGGAGCCACGTTGTTAAGCTGTTTCGTCCAGGAGATTTTGTCAGACACAGTTTCTCCCTCTGGCGGGCCCCCAACAAAGACTGATTCTCAATGATGGACACAGCTTGCTGTTTCATGTAAGATGGCATACATGCTCACAACCTTGAGTCTTTAAACCCTGTTTGCAGCTTTGCATACGACCTTGCAGAAGTGGGTCCTCTCCATCTGGCAGAGAGTTAATGCTTGAAATTAGATGTGATGACATTTCCCCATTCTCTGACAGATGATGCATGGTGGGCCCAAGTGAACGACCACAGAAACATCATTTCCCACTTGTAGTCTACCACTTGGGTCTTCCTTTTCCTTTTCCTTTCCTATGTATTTGTTTTTCCTTTTGCTTTTCTTTCTTCCTTTGGCTACAGTAGATCAATTTCCAATGATGATGTTTTCTTAACTTGGTTTAAGTTCTGTTTTTCAAGTAGTTCGTTACCAATTTAAGATGGCAGCAATGGTGGGGGCAGCAAAGGAGAGGAGGTGAGGGTGAAAAGAATTCAGTCTTTGGGCACACAGACCTGAGGACCCCTAGTGCTCACCAGCTGTGGGATCATAAGAAAGTGGCTGGATTAAAAGATGGCTCTATTTTCTTCCACAGGAGCCTGAGGATAACAATAACTGCCTCACAATAAACTCCAAAGAAAGTATGACCCGTGAAAACTTACAGCAGTCAGCATTTGACTTGGTGTGTGCACTTAATACATCTCCATTTTTTTCCCTTTCTTCCTTCTCCTTCCATGGTGTCACTCTGGCCTTCAGCTTCAGAGCTGAATTCAAGAAACAGCACCACATTCCCTGTTTCAACACACAAACTTTCCTTTCCTTTTTGTACTCAAGGGATCACCTTAACAACTCCCTGACAATCTGTTTTTATTGTGGGCCTTGGGGAACAAATGAGAGAGGAGTATAGTAATTTGATTTTCCATTGTGAAAAACCAATGGCTTTGTATGTTAGAAATTTCCATCTGTTACACTTACCCACAAAGAACAACTACAACCTTACCAATACTATTACAACTAACTGTACCATTGCTACTAATTTTAGAATTTTTTGTGCATTTGCTTGTACCAAACATTATACTAAGCAATTTGGACACAAGCAAAGCTTAAGCACTATGCAAGCAAAGCTGCTAGTCTGGAGGCCACTTGGAAGCAAGGATCACACCTCATCAGGGACATCACAGGCTAGTGTTGGGTTCATGGTTTTATTGGTTGCTGACACGTTCAAGCAGGGTTCTCTAACTTTGGTGTGCATCAGGGTCACCCAATGGGCTTTGTAAAAGACATTCCTGAGTCCTCCTCATAGAGATTGTGGGGTGTAGCCTGAGAGTCTCCTTTTCGAACAAGCCCCGGGATGCTGATGCAGCTGGTTTTGGCTACACTTGGAGGAACATTGCCTTAGAGTACTACTGCATTCTGTGAGTGTACCTTCACGCTGTTCTGGAAGATTCTTGTCTCAGTTGCCCTCTATGGTTTGAACAAGAAACTCCCCATAGAGTGCTCTTCACACCACCACCCAAGCCCTGCAGGCCTCCCTGGACCGGCTGCCAGTTAGCTGTGTGTTATCCTTTGGACCCTAAACCAATAGGGCTCGAGATGCTTGCATCCTCAGGACTTTTGAACAGGTTCTCCCCATGACTCACAGGGACGGGAGAGAGGAGGTGTGTCAGAAGACACATGATGGAGGTGACCAGATATGTTCTGCACGGGGCCCAAAGGAAGCAATTTATAGGCCTACTTGATCTCTCCCGATATAATTTCATTCTGTTTTACAAGGTTAGTCAAGCACACTGTTAGAAGAGAGTTGAGAAATGGCTAAATTAAAGCTCTGTGTAATCTGAAAATTGTTCAGGTCTGGCTTGAGATTCAGTCATACCCTCATCTAGTCACAGGCCCGTTTTGGAGGCAGCTCTAGCAGGCTGTTACACACATTGAGGCATCTGGAGAATGCAGGTGAGCCGAGGTAAGGAAGGATAGGTATGTACTCAAGCTTTGAGTATGTAATTTAGGTTCTCTGGGCCTCTGTTTCTACGTGTAGAAGATAGACTGTCAGTGATATTTACCTCACAGAGTTCTTACAGAGGTTGCATGTAAACATGAAGAAGTAGCCAGCATACTACATTCAACATAGTAATGCTCAATTAACATTAGTTTTATTTCCTTATTTTATTAGTGCCTTCCACCCATGAAGTTGGGAGAGAATGGGGTTGGAGAAAGAAACAAAATATGAGAGTTTTATAAATTGCAAAGCAGTTGATCTCCTGGTAGATGACTGATTTAGTTTTATTCTATTTTTAAAAGGTGGGCAAGGCCATCAAGAACTGACCTAGAAAGGTAGCAATGACAGGTGACAGAAAATCTATAAAATAGCATCGTGTTTCCAAAGAAGAAGACATTTCTTAGGTGTTAAAGATGACAGACATGCTTGCTATGGATGGCAAATATTTATATAAAGTCTTTAATGTTTGACAATGGACCATAGTCGTTCCAAAAAAGCTAAATTACGGTACAAATTATATTAAATGGAGGATTAGGGTTCTGACCTAGTTCAGCATCCAGAAAGAAAATAGAACAGGAAGTTGGGATTTAGTTCTGTCTCCCCCTAACCAGCCTGTGACTTTGGTCAGGTCACTTAACCATCTTTTCCCCCAATACACACACACACACATACTTGACACACACACACACACTTGGCACACACATGCATATGCATGCACATACATACACCACACACCAGAGCCAGCTAAAGCCTTTAAGCTCAGATTTATCATGTTTTATTTGAACTCAGAAAGCCTATACTTTGGATGCTAAATATCCCATGCGAAGAAGTATTCCAAAAACAAAATCTGGGAGAAATAAAACTTTGTTGTAGTGGTACTGATGTTTATGGCTGTCAACAGCAGCTCTGAAGACAGAATTTTGCTGAAAAGCTCTACCACTGACCTGATCCCTAGGCTTTCTGCTCAGAGTAGCACTGGGGTGTGTGTGGGTCACTAGATTCTCCATGGAGGGCCGATTCCCTCTAAATTACCTTCGTGAAACTTGAGTGCTCACTGCTCACTGCCGTAACCCTGCAGTTGGCTCACAGTCTGGAATGTAGTAAGAACACAATAAATATTTGTAGACTGAATGAAGAAATGGATGAATGGTGAACAATCCAGGTAATCCAGGGCCAAGAAGGTTACCCTGAGAGCCTATACAAATTAAATTGTGAAATTTCCACCTTACCTGATTCTACGTAGACACAGTCCCAATTTCTGCCAGTTCCTAAAGGGTAATTACAATAATCATTCCTGTCTCCTTGTGGAAATTAGGTATAACATTCACATTTTCCCCAGGTGCATTGTCACACATACTTCATTTTGGAAAGATTGATATGGAAAATTAGCATCCCCACCATTATAATGAGAAATATGGGCAATGCATTTGAGTCAATAGAGAATAAGATCTTTTTTTCCATGATGGTCACGCGAAGGTGTGCAGTAGAAAGCCATGCATGAAAACACACCCCATGCCAACCACCACCTGTTGCCACGTTTCATTCAACAGCTTTTTTCTCTATATATTTATTAATTGAGTTATTTTGCCTTTAAAGTAGATATTAGGTGTAAATTACGTGCATAGTGTTATGATAGTTGGTCTGGGTGACAGATAACACACAAGGCATTTTCTTCCTGCAAGAACTGCACAGTCAGTTGAGAACACAAGGCTTGCATGCACAAATTTACTCATAGAGTATGGGCTCGTGCTCATATAAGTTGATTTCTGAAATGTGCAGATAAGATGTAAGGAGCAAGGATGGTGGGGAGTGGACCACTGGAAAGGTGGAAAAGGATATTCTGATGAAAATTTCAAAGGTGAGGTACATATATGGAAATCCATGGGATCAAGAGAGTCAAAGAATCATGAGGCATAGAGGGTCAGTGGAACATCCAAAGAAGGGTGACAGTTGCTTTGACTAATGGTATTGAGAGCTGTTAGTAAAGTAAAAGGAGCCTAAAGATTGACATTGGAACTCCAGCTCTGCCACTTACCAGGAAACTAACCTTCAGTCAAACCTATGAGCCTTGGTTTTCTAATCTGTAGAGTAGGTTTACAGGTATCCCAATCAAAACGATCTTCAAAAGAACCAATATGGTACCCTATAAACCAAGAAGCCCTTTGCCGGCACACAAGGTATAAAGGAAATCTTATCATGTGCTAGTGTGAAAAATGAAGCTCAAAGATGAAAGCTAAAATAAAAGCCCAGCACCACCATCTGAGCAGTTAGGAGTCTGCAGGTTTGGCAGAGGTGTTTGACTGAACCAGTTTCAATAAGGCAGAATCAGTGAGGTTCCCCATCTCAAAGACCACTGTAAAACGTAATCAGGAAGGCAGATGATCCTAACATCCACTCTTGCCTTAGTTCAGCCTGAGTGTCCAACCAAATGTTCAGTGTTTATTTAAATAGTTAATCTCTTCTGGGTGGAGAACTGAATCAGATAATGCAGACCTTGGTATTTTTATCTTTGGACCAGTTCAGTTAGCTGGAGATATTGAGGACAGGAAGCAAAACCTGCCAAACAGCCACACACACACATATCCTAGCAATGAATGAGGGTGTATCTGGGAGGAAAGGTATTGTTACAGAATTGGAGATTTCCTTGAGAAGAGATTCTTGGGTTATCCTGTTCTTGGAGAATTCCTACTATGCAAAATCCCCAAAAATGTGTTCATCTGTCTGTTCTTCCTTTTCAAGTCATTGCTACAATTATCTACAACCTTCCTGAATTCAATTCCACTTTCACTTTTTAAATGACTTCTGAACCTGGTGTACACTCGTCCTCCCCATCTAATAATAATGATAACAACATCTACCCCTCAAGGCATTATGGCTTACATTTTACAAAGCATTTTCACATAATTATTCACTTGAGTCCCCTAAGAACCATCAGAGATTGGTATTATTTTCACTTTACAAATAAGAAAAGAGAATTAGTAGGGATGGGGAAATATAAGAGAGAGAGAAAATGTCAGTCAAGAGTGGAAAGAGGCAAGTAGGCTCCTGAAAATGAAGAACATGGGGAAATTCAGCGGAGGCGGTGTCTCAGAGACCATCAGCTGTCTGGTGAGTTCTGAGGCTCAGGTTTGCCCCACCCCTTCCTAGAGAGCCCGCAGTCAAAGCTGAAAGGCTTCCTGTAAGCTCTGCTTGGCTAGCAAGTGGCTGAACCTCTGGTCCCACATCACACAAACTTCCTGTCCCACGACACCTGGGAATGTAGTCCCTCTTGGAAGCCACTCCCATCTTCGTCAAAGCATGCCCTTGGTGTGAGAGGAGCAAAGCAGGGTGTGATGGTGCATCAAAAAAACCCCACAAAAAACAAATAAAATGCCAGGCACTGGACGGATGACGATCTATTGCTAGCAAAAGCATGTCCCATGAACAAATACATTACAATGCATGCTCTGTTCTTAAAGGTTCTATGTCTATCCACTTGGACTCGTTTGTTGGGTTTTTTCTTCTGATACCTTCAAAATGTTTAAGAAACTAATTATCCTTCTATAAACACCCAAGGACAGATGGATTCCAGGAAAGTGCTGACTGAGCGTGAGATAAAGCATGTAAATAGTAAATTGATGCTGCCACTTTTTCATTTTCTTTGTATTAGTATTCAGAGCATATATTTATCTTTAAGCCCATGTTTCTCACTCAGAATGTTTAATGAAGATGAGTTTCTTGTTCCTCTGCATCCTCTTTTAACTTCTTTTGCCTTTTTATTACAAGATAAAACATAGTCAGGACAGATAGGGGGAATTTCATGGCAGAGCTGGTTTATGTCTTCACATCCAAAGACAAAATATGAGCCTTGATTACCTCTTCCTGAATATTCCATCTTAAAGAACCCAACACAGTTAGCTGATTTCCTTTCTTGCCTTCCCACCATCCTTGCCTTTCTGCCCTCAGCTTCTCTCTGGATTCCATTCCCTTTTCTGCAGTCTCTACCATGTCTTTATCCTAAAGTAGGACGGAGAAGGTTGAGAACTTGTGGACACTATCCTGGAGTGAAGTGAGGTTGACCTGGTCACCTGAAAAGAAGGCATGAATGCTTTAAAGCTCTCTGGTGTTGGGGGTTTGGGTATTTTTTTTCTAATGCATTATGAAAAAAAAAGAGAGAGTTAGGGGAAAGAGGGTGTCATTGGGTATGCAGTAAGACCAGGAGGAAAATGGAACCAGGTCTACGGGGGTGATGGTGGGAAGTGGGTGGAAGGTGCCAGATGGTAAGAGGAATGAGTGAGGGTATGAGGATAGCTTCATTTTAGGCTGTGGTCTGGAAGCTGAAAGCTAGCTGGGTGTTGGATTGGGCAATGGGATTCTTCTAACGAGTGGGTAGAGGAGCCAGAGAAGCAAAAACTTTTTCTGGGAGACAGGGAAAGGCATAATCTTCAGGTAGCCAGGGCTTCGGTCAAGAGTAGCACTATCCCAATAAACTGGTATAAATATTGGCTACTGTTATGGTCTACTTCTATTAACCCTCATATTGTCCTGACAATATCCTAAGGAACTTGCACCATCTGTGTTTTTCCGACTGTCTGGTTTCCAGTTCATACTACCACTGGTCAAAGAAAGTAAAGAAATTACATATTAAGGAAAATATGTTTGTCTCTCTGTGTTGAGATGGATTATTGACCTCAAAATCCTTCTTTTGCCACATAACATTGCAATGATAAAGAAAAATATTGACATAAGAAAATAGATGGAGAGAATTATTGGGAGACAAGAATTTCAGAAGTATCTAGTCTTTGTTCACTCATGTCTTCTCATTCAGTTCTACCACCTTAGAGTGATTAGAATGCCTTGAACTCCTTCTTAAAATGTCAGCATTTATTATTTAACATCTTTTCTATAATGCATGACACTTTTGGGAAAATAATTAAATCTTTGATCATTTATGTACTCATGGTGGTCCTGAATCATCCTACTGAATGCCAATGTCTGCATAATACTGTGACTACAAATATAAGAAATGTAGGATTCAGGCTGCAAATATATGTCGTCATGCATAAAGTTGTGTTTTTTGTGGTTGTTCTTTGTTTTTATACAAAATCCTTTTTATCTCTTTATTCTTATTGACTCATTTTTAGGATTCATTTTCCTAAAAGACAGAAAACACAACTTTTGGTGGGAGGCTCTGCATTGCTGATTTTTCTCTAAGGGCTCTGTAATTACACACCATGTCACTTTGCTATACCTTTTCCACTAATTCTTCCTCATCACTTCCCTTCACTTATGAGATATGACTTGCAGCTGCTCTCCTCTTCCCTCTCTGGCTACCCCTTATTAATCTCCTTTGCTCTCGTTGCCTCATGTCTCCTACATCTAAATGTAGCAGACTCCCAGCACTCATTTACCAACTGCTTTGCTATTAATACTCATTCCTCATTTGATCTCATCCTGGTCCTTTGTTTATTGATGGTTCTCAAAATTACATCCAAAGGTCTACCTCCCCCCACCTCAAATTTAGCTTTATTTTTTCAATTTCCTGTTCAGTATCTTCACTCAGAGAGCTAAAAAGGTATTTCAAACAAATACTGCCGAAGTTATATTCTTGATTTTCCTTCCATCTGTTTATCCTGCCATCTTCCATATATGAGTAAATGGCAAGTCCATTCTTCTAGGTGCTTAGGTCAATATCTTTAGATCCATACTCAACTTTCTCTCACTTCTCACATTTAATTCATCAGGAAAACCTGCTGCTTTTACCAGCAGGATTTATCTAGACTCCCATCACTTCTGCCCTTCACTGCTCTGAGCTGTGTCTGCACCAACATCAACAGTAATAGATCTGTAACTGCTGCTCCTTTGTTCAGCCCTTGTTCCCTTACAGCCCATACACAAAAGCCAGAGTGATGCTTTCAAAATGTAATTCGCATCACGTCCTACTCTGTCCCAGACTTTCCACCAGCTTCCCAACACACTCAAAGTAAAGTTTTTTGTTTGTTTTTTTTAAAGATTTATTTATTTATTTATTTATTTATTTATTTATTTATTTATTTATTTCTCTCCCCTCCACGCCCCGCCCCCGGGTTGTCTGTTCTCTGTGTCTATTTGCTGCAACTTCTTCTTTGTCCACTTCTGTTGTCAGCGGCACGAGATTCTGTGTTTCTTTTTGTTGCATCATCTTGTTGTGTCAGCTCTCCGTGTGTGTTGAGTCAGCTCTCCGTGTGTGTGGTGCCATTCCTGGGCAGGTTGCACTTTCTTTCGCGCTGGGCGGCTCTCCTTATGGGGTGCACTCCTTGTGCGTGAGGCTCCCCTACACGGGGGACACCCCTGCGTGGCAGGGCACTCCTTGCGTGCATCAGCACTGCACATGGGCCAGCTCCACACGGGTCAAGGAGGCCTAGGGTTTGAACTGCGGACCTCCCATGTGGTAGACAGATGCCCTAACCACTGGGCCAAGTCCGCCGCCCAAAGTAAAGTTTTAAGGTCCTAAGAATGTGGCCACCTGACACTTTTCTGAACTGAACTCCTACCACTTTTCCCATCACTGGTTCCAGTCTGGCCCAGCTGGTTTCTTTGCAGTTTGTTGAACATGCTCCTGCCTCAGGGCCTTTGCACATGCTATTGGTGCTTTCTGAAACATTCTCCCCCAGATATCCACATGATCTTTTTCCTTCAAGTCACAAGCCTCTACTCAGATGTCACTGCATCAGGATGTCTTCCCTGACCAATCCATCTAAAGTAGAACCCCTTCACTCTCCATTCCTTCCCTGCCTTATTTTCCCACATAGCCCTTATTTCCTTGTCGCCTGCTTACTATCACCCTCCCCACTAGAACTCCCGATCCCTGAGAGTAGGCACTGTGCTTCAGTGATAGCTCCCCAGTGCCTGGAATAGTGCCTGGTTCATAGTAGCTAAGTGGTAAATGAATGAAGGGTCCCTTTCCTACTCTGTACATGTATCAGTCCCTGAGCTCTCACTTACATGAAAGAAAAGCCCATGGGAAGGGAGACCAGAATGCAATCAGAAACCCAGCCTTGCAAAAATGAGATTTCCTCTGAATCTGGCTACCTGTTGTGGGTTGAATCATTATCTTCCAAAACATATGGCTGCCAGGAACCTTTGAAAATGACCTTATTTGAAAAAGAGGGTCTTCGCAGAAGTAATTAAGTTCAGGAGCCTGAGAGGAAACCATTCTGGATTTGGGTGGGCCCTGAGTCCAACGAGGAGGGGCAGAAGGAAGAGGGACACAGAAAGGCACCCGGGCAAAGCTCTGGGAAGAGGGAGCCAGAGATTGGCCTCACGGTGACACGAGCCAAGGAACACCCGAGCCACTGGAGGCTGGAAGAGGCGAGGAAGCTTCCTCCGGGAGCCCAGCTGTCGTGCTTCCTGGCCTGCAGACCCCAGAGAGGGAATTTCTGTTGCTCTAAGCCACCCGTCCATGAGCCTTTGTCAGGGCAGCCCTAGAAAATGACACCCTATTCAACCATGGCAGCACCTGGGAGCTTGCCGTACGTGCCCATGCTCTGTCCACGCCAAACCTGCCAAAGCAGACACTGGAGTTAAACTGTTCAATAAAATCGAAGGTGGATTTTGATTTTGCGGCCCCCAGTGATGTTACTTGCTACATTTTTGGAGCCCTGGGATGATAGAGCTGGCTGGGTGGGCCCCTCTGTACTTTGCAGCAGGTGGGCATTCCAGCTCTGAAGACAGTGGGGCCCAGAAATGTGCATTTTGACATGCTTTCCTGGTGACTTTTATGCTCGCAGAAGCTGCAGCTTGCCTAGTAGCCGAGACTGAGTGATCTCTTGATGTGTCTGCCTTTCAGAATTGGTGACTCACTACTGGTTAATAAATGAGAAAGTGGCCAGTATCAGGGAAACCAATAAGATCAGGCAGCCTGCTGTCATTCAAGTATTGACCAGAGGAGAGATCCTGCCCAGGACATGCTCAGCAGGGGCGAAATGTTCACTCACAAGCTCATGGTCTGCTGTCAAGAAGAGGGCTGCCAATGGGCCAAGGCTAGGGTCCTCGAGAACCGCCATAGCCCTGGCCTCCCCCTGGTTCACCTGAGAAGACAGACACTTGGTGCAACAAAGTCTAAGCTCAGACAGGCTTAAGGGAAGGCAGCGAGGCTGCATTTGTGTTGCACTTGGTTCCTCCTTCCAGTGGTCTTGAAAGAGCTTCTCCTCTCCAGGGAGCCGCTGCAATTAATATGCTATTATCTTGTCAATTGTTCAAAAGTGGTTTGCTAATCATTCTGAACTTCCCTCTCAGGCGCCTGATGCAAGGTCAGAAAATAACAGTTCCTATTTCCCAGATTGGGTTCCCTAAGAGCAGAGCCTGAGTTGGTTCTGGAGGGCATGCGATTTATTGGGGAAATTTGATTAGACCAAGGGGAAAGCGGAAAGTGAGACAGGGCGGGGGAGGAAGCTAAGCAGAGATGTGGGTTGGGCTGAAGTTCAAAATCAACCTGAGCCCATGCGTAGAAGGTCCCACTTTAAGGTCAAGGGGCCAGCCTTGCAGCCTTGTGTACCCTCTTATCAGCCACCAACCAGGAGGGCATTACCTCCCAGGCATTTCCCAGGGCAGAACCTTCTAAGGTCCCAGCACAGTTCTCAGGATTTGAAGCGCAAGGATGAGATGAAAGCCATCAAGACCCAGTAGCTGGGGAATGGGTGTACCTTAGGTAAAGAGCCTCTTACAACACTTACTGGTAATCATCCTTCCATGGACCCTTTCTAAGCAGGAGTGAGGAGTAATTCTTCCATCTAGGCAGGCAATCAGCTTCTGGATCATCCAGGAAAAAAAAGAAACTCTTCCAATTTTAGAAATTAACATTTTAAATTTAATTACCATCTACTGTTTTAGTTGCTCTGAAAAGAACCCATTTAATCTTCATGACAAGCCAGCGATATAAGTGCTACTACTATTTTCATTTTACCAATGAAAAATCTGAGGCACTAAAAGCTTAGGAAACGTTCCCAAAGTACACAGCAGAGGCAGACCTGAGCCTATACAAACTGCCTCCAGACCCAGCATTCTTAACCCTGATGCTATGAGGTATCAACCAGTTCCTTGAGGGGAAGATGGCACCATAAGACCTGATTCAATGCTTGACACAGGTTCCCATTGTATGTTGGATGAATGAACCACTATATTAAGAAACAACACTTGATAAAAGTATGGGTCTTGGATTAATAAGCTTTTGCTGCACAATGAAAGATCCCAAAACTTAGTGGAAACAACAATGCCAATTTAGCTCTCAATTCTGTGGGTCAACAATATACAATATGAAAATATCAACCCTTCCTTCATATTTACTGCTTTCTTTTACATGCAAAATGTTCATGAAGTTAGGTCCGGCCAGTTCATTGATCCAAACCAAAACCACGTCAATGTATAAATCTTAAACAAGAAGCCTGCCTCTTCATGCTGTATTTCTTTTTTATTTACTGAAAATGTAGTAAAATAATCTCATCATCAGCTCTTCAGCCATACCACAGATTTCTATTTTATGCAAAGTTAAAATAGAAGAATATGAGGTATGAAGAAAATTGAGTCTTCCCCCACCCACCCTAGAACTCAGTTGACTCCCCAGAGTTAACAACCACAAAACATGTCCATCTATATTTCCAGACAACATCTCTGTGAATGAGATGCTACTCTGCAACTTGCACTCCACTTTGCTTTTTTTGCCCAGCACTTTCTCTTAGAGAGCTTTCCATATTAGCATCGAATCCACTAGCCTTTAGAACCAAGATAAAATCAAACTAGAATTTTGATCATAAAACTTCTCTGCATAGTAAACATAATACTATAAATAGCAAAAATTAAGAGAGGAGTTTAAAAAGGATATACTAGTTTCATTGTCTTTCAAAGCCTGTCTAAATTTGAAATGCAAAATTTTAAAAATATCCCTAATCTAATATATTGATTTCAGATGGCGCTTTTGACAGTTAATGGCATGGGCAAAAAAACATTGTTCTGGAGTTCAGTATTCCTTCATTTCAATGCAGTTTTCTGCCCTGTCCGCACCCTGCATATGGTTAAATGTGATTAAGTTTCAACTAAAAGCCTATTATTTTAATGTAGCATTATAAGAATACCACAATTATAAAGTTATTCATATCTTTCTACCTATCATTCATCATTATATATGGATATATGCATACAGACATGCTGAAAAAATATTCCTTAAATATTGACAATGATTATTTCTGAATGGTAAGATGTGAGGTGATTTTGAAATATCTTTGTACTTTTTTGAATTGTCTGATTTATTATTATTATTTGGTCTGATTTTTTATAGTGTTTATATAGCACTTGCACTACTTGGGTATTATACAAAAAGTAATCCTTATAAAAAAGTAATGGTAGAAATTGAAGTAAATGGTATTTGACTTAATAAAGACGAACTTGAACTCACAATAGCCAAAGATGCAAAAATGTATATGTAAAAACTCATATTCTAATAGTAAAAGAACAAGGGACAAGAACACAGAAGGTATCACTGGCTGAGAAAAACAAAGCAAACAAAACAGTGCAGTGCCGCTTCACTAATAATCAAAGTAATTCACATTTTAATTAAATCAGCCATATTTTTTTTTGTCCTGTTGGTCAAGATTTATTAAACTAGGCCTTCCTAAACACAGGTGGTTGAAGTATAAATTGATACAAGTTTTCTATGATACAATTTGACAACATATGTCTGGGTTTTAAAGATGGTCATACTCTTTTGCCACTTCAGGAAATTCGAATCTATAAAAATACTGAAAAATGCTACCAAACATTTATGAACACAGATGCATAGCAAACTGTTATTTCTAGTACTGGAAAACTGAAAATAATCTAAAATTCAAACAGCAGAAGAATGGATAGAATCAAGCAATAGAATCAATTTATTAAGATTTTGAAACATGTCCAATTTTTTTAAGGTATAGGTGATATAATTTTATCCTTATACTGACAAAGGGCAATAGGGGCTGTTCATATTTTATACTAGAGTTAACAGTCATCAGAGAGATTAGAATAGTTGATGGAAATTACCAAACTCCATGTATCATGGTTGGGATCCTGTGTGACTCAAAACTAATACATTTCAATATTATGTGCTTCCTTCCTCTGTAGCAATATTCATTTTAAAAGAGGTTTTTACTTTATTGCGGCATCTGCAAAAAAATATGTCAATGGTATATGATATTTCTTTTCTTAAAAGTGTGATTATAGATATCAAAAGACTTGAAAAAAATAACCTCAGTTCTAGTAACTTCTGTTCTACTATCTATAATAAGGAGTTTGGACAAACATTTAACTATAATGATGTTTAAAATAATGTGATTTACTTTTAAAAATAGTTTTAAAGCCCTAGGTTAGCAAAATAAAAAGTCAGAAAATAGATTATTATATATTCATATATAATGAAAATGCACTCATTAGAAGAGTTTTAAATAAATGGTTTCTTATCAACTGGATAAATGTGAAAAGTAATGAACCTTGGTTTCTACCTCACACCATATGTAAAATCAGTTCCAAGTGGATCATAGATATAAATGAGAAAGGTAAAGCCATTTTTTCCCAATAGAAATATAATGCAAGCCACATTTTTAAACAGCTTAATTGAGGTATAATTCACCTACTATACAACTCATCCATTTAAACTGTACGATTGAATGGTTTTAGTGTCTTCACAGAATTGTGCAACCATTACCCAAAATAAATTTTAGAACATTTTCACCATCCCCAAATTCCCTGTACAAATAGCAGCCACTCTCCATTTGCCCTAGGCAACCACTAATCTACTTCTGTCTCTAAAGATGTGCCTATTCTGGAAATCGCATATAAATGAAATCATACAATATGTGATCTTTCGTGTCTATTTCCTTTCACTTCATGCTTTCAAGGTTAGTCCATGCTGTAGCATGTATCAGAACTTCATTCCTTTTTATGGCTGAAAAATATTCCTTTGTGTGGATATACCATATTTTGATGATCCATTTATCAACTGATGGACATTTGGGTTGTTTCCACTATTTGCTGATTATGAATAATGTTGCTCTAAACATTAATGAACAAGTTTTTGTGTGGACATTTGTTTGTATTTCTCTTCAGTATATACTTAGGAGTTGAAATGTGGGGTCATACGGTAACTATACTGAACCATTAGAGGACTGTACCATTTTACATTCCCACCAGCAGTGCATGAGGGTTTGAATTTCTCTATGTCCCTGTCAACTCTTGTTATTATCTTTCATTTTGATTACAGCCATCCTAGTAAAGTGGTACCAAAGAGGTTTTGATATGCATTTTCCTGATGGCAAATGATGTTGAGCACCTTTTAATGTGTATATTGGTCATCCTCTAATTGGATTATTTCTTTTATTGTGAGGTTGTAAGAGTTCTTTATATACTCTAGATACAAGCACCTAATAAGAACTATAATTTGCAAATATTTTCTCCTATTCTCCTATTTATATTCCTCCTATTGCTTTTCATTTTCTTGATGGTGCCTTTGAAGCAAAAAGATTTAATTTTGATGAAGTACAACTTATCTATTTCTTATGTCACTTGTACTCATCTAAGTGTGGTATGTAAGAAGGCTTTGCTTACCGAAGTTCACAAAGATTTTCTCCTGTATTTTCTTCTAAAACTTTTATAGTTTTAGTTCTAACACTTAGGTCTATGATTCATTTTGTGCTAATTTTTGCATATGGTATGAAGAAAGGGTCCAAGTTCATTTTTTGCATGTGGATATCCAATTGTCCCAGCACCATTTGTTGAAAAGAGTATTTGTTTCCCATTGAATTGGTCTGGAACCCTTGTTGAATATCAATTGACTGTTAATGTGAATATTTATTTCTAGATTCTTAATTCTATTCCATTGACCTAAATGTCTCTCTTTATGCCAGTAACAGATTGTCTTGATTACTATAGTTTTGTGCATGCAACATTTTCAAAAGTAAAAAGAAATAGCTGAGATTAATTTTAATTATATATTTTATTTAACCTAATATATCTTAAATATTATCATTCAATATGTAATTATTATAAAAATTCTTAAGATATTTTATATTCTTTTTTTAACTAAATTTTCAAAACCCAATGTGTCTTTTATACATACAGCACAACTCGGTTCAGACCAGCCCATTTCACAGGCTCACAGGTCACATGAGACTAGTGCCTACCATATTGGAAAATGTAGCCCTAGAAGAAAATATAAGAGACCCTCTTCATAATCTTGAGGTAGATGACAATTTCTTTTAAAAAATGATAAATCTGATTTCTAAAACAAAGAACTTCTGTTCATTCAAACATTCAAAAAAGCATATGACAGGTAATTTACTGTCATTTAGTCATCATGGAAATCTGAAATAAAATGCAAGAACTAACTAACCACTAGAATGGAAAAACATCATGGTTTAAGTGGAACTACTAGAGCTCATACCAGCAGGGAGCATTTATTTGTACAACCCCTTTGGAAAAATTATCGGTCAGTGTTTACTAAAGATAAATATTCATATTCCATCTCACCCAGCAATTCCACCCATAAGCATATAGTGAATAGAAATGAGGAAATATGTCCACAAAAGTATATGTAAAAGAATGCTCACTGCAGGAGAGTTCATTATTGCCCACAATAAAAGAACTCAGGGTCCAACCACAACAGAATTGCTAATGAGGTGGTGGCATATTCATGAATTGAATACTATATGTCAATGGAAATGAACAGACAGCAAGTACGGGCAGCAGTATGAATACCCAGCAAAGACCCAATACTCAGGAAAAAGAAGCCAGACATAAAAGGGTAACAATTGTATTGTCCCATCTCTATGGCCTGGAAGTAGAGACAAACTAACCCATCTGCTGTGGGGGTGCTGGCTGAGAGAGGACAGGAGAGAGACTTTCAGGTTGCTGGTAATATCCTCTATCTTGATTTGGGTGATTACACAAGGAGAGAGAGATGCAAAATGTCATCAGGTGGTACACCAGAGACTTGTGCATTTTACTGCATGCATGTTAGACCTCAATATGTTCTTTGAAAAGTTTAACAGGTAGTATAAAGCAATGAAAGATTCTCCCAGGTCAAACAGCCTGGGAATGATAAGAATAAAAATTAAATGATGTAGAAGATAAGCCTTTTCCAGGAATAAAAATTACTTGGGCTAGGGTTGATATAGACTTCTTCAAGCAGTTTTTTTTCATCAGTTTTTAGTCAGTTTGGTTTGAGATTTAAATTATTTTTATGTTATGGGAGTTTTGACAACTAAACCACTTCTATGATTTGAAATCTCCAGATATGTTAAGGGTCAGAAGGAAACAATTACTATAATAAGTAAAACAGAATTCTTTCTGCCTCGAGTTTACAAAGGTAAGAGGGCATTTAATACAGCTCTTTCTTTAAATTTAAAAGCACCCTGCATGAGAGAAACCCTCTTTCCATATAATTTAATGATCCAGAAAGAATTTTCATGATTGGCAAATTTGTGTTCTGTAGGTAGAGTCAGGAGTAAGCAGAAGAGTAAGTGGGTTGGTCTCTGGCATAAAAATCCAGTAGTGTTCATCCTGTCGGAGCTGGGCTAGAAAAAGATGAAATAAAGGGAAAAAATACATGTTAGCTATGGAGCAAAGAGAGAAGCTAGTAGGTGTCATTATGGGCAGGAAATTGGTTCCCCTATGCGACCAGATAGGGAAGAAAAAAAATGAAGTCGATCAGAAAATTAAGAGAGATCCAGGTAGGTTTCTTGCCATTTTCTCTCTGTCCCATGGGGAAATTATTTAATCCTTTGTTTTAGGACAGATTCCCTAGAAGCAGCAGTCTGGGATTCATTTGCCTAAAGGAGAACTCTAGTGAAATTTGTCAGGGAAGTGGGGTAAAGCAGGGTAAGAAGTCCAGCATATTCTGAACCTGCCCCAGCCTGAGCCCACGGGAGCTCCCCCCAAGTGTGCATGCCCCACAGAATGGCCCTAATCTGAAGCAGGCCAGGCTGAGGGAGAGGAGAAAGGATGTAAATTACCAGGAGAAGGGGAAGCGGTGAACTCTGCTCTTGACAGTAGGGGAATGGGAACACTAGTCAGATAAAGGGGGTGCATGAGGGAAGTTGACGGCATCCACACACCTTCCAGGAAGTGAGAAGCGTCTAGCCTCCCTCTTCCTTGCCTACCATTAGCAAGTGAGTGGGTGTCTCCTTGGCTTTACTGAAGTCAGTGCTACTCATACTTCGGTAATTTGCAGATCACATTTACATTGTTTTGGTTTATTCATGCGCCATTATTTTCAAAGCAATATCCTTCTTTAAAGTGAGTACTTTTTTCTTAAATAAACTACACCTGTGTTAAGCAAAAATGACTGTGAACTATATGTTGGGGCTTCCGCATTTATAATACACAGTCAAAAACAAATAAAACTGTTAACATTTAAACACAATATATTGGTACAATCTAAAAGTCTCTCTCACGTGACCAGTGGTAAAAGTGCCGCAATTTGAGAGCCAAACAGCAAACTGATTTCAGAAGGTGGCCCTTTATTATATAAAACCTATTATGGTTTCTAAAGTTAACATCCTAAAAGCTAAATCTTTGTGTTAAGATACTGCTTTTAGAAGGCCCTATATTGAAAAGAATAAATACATCACATGAGAGGGAAAACCATTTCCAGTCGTTATCCAGTTCATTACCCCACCTGTAAATCATGCTTTCTAGAATGGAATATTGGAAAGGAAATGGTGATGTTTGAGGGGAGGAGCTCATGGGCTCTCCCAGGATGGCTTGCTGGGGTAGTGCCTCACAGAGAAGAGCAGGCGCACACTGGGATCTCTAGGTGGTATGGTTTGCCGGAGCTGCTATGACAAATACCACACCGCAGGTCAGCTCAAACAACAGGGATTAATTGGTTCATGATTTTGAAGGCCAGAAGTCCAGCACTGAGGTGCCGGCAAGGCCATGCCTTCTCCTGGAGTCCAGTGGCTTCTACACCTTCTGGCTTCTCTTTACAAGGCCTCCAGGAATAGATGAAGGCCCACCCTGATCCACTTTGGCCACACCTAAACAGGAACTTTAGAGATTGTGTTCACAGGTGAGTCCACACTCCAGCTGATAACACATCTTCAAAGGGTCCTGTTGACAATGAGTTCACACCCGTAGGAATGCAGATTAATATTAAGACCTTTTGTTGGGGTACAGATGCATATAGAAGAGTTTAGAGAAACGTGATAAGGATGTCCAGGAAGATTTCAAAACTCAGCTTTGTAACACTCCAAACTTCAGTGATCAAGACAATTTCGTATTAATGAAAACATAAGACATACAGATTGATGGAACAGAATAGAGATCCAGAAGTAGAGTTTCACGTATATAATCAATTGTGGGTTTTTGTTTGTTTGTTTGTTTATTTTTGACAAGCTGCCAAGGCAATTCAGTAAAGAAAGGAAAATCTTTTCAATAAATTGTGCTGAATCAACTGGATATCCATATGGGAAAAAATGAACCTTGGCCATTACCCATTGCTATCAAAAAAAGTAACTAAAATTAGATAATCAATGTAAAGCCTAAACCTATAAAACTTCCACAATAAAATGAGAAAAGATCTTTGTGAACATTGGGTAAATGAAGATTGCTCAAAACACATACACACACAGAAATAAACCAGGAAAAGACATTGCTAACAAAAATCAAAATGGCAAGCCAAGGAGTGAGAGAATATTTGCAACACATATATATCAGGCAAAAGGCTTGTATCCAAAAAAAAAAAAAAATATATATATATATATATATATATATATATATAACTCTTACATTTCAATAGGAAGACACACATGCTAATGAAATATGGGCAAAGATTTGAACAGACCTATCATTAAAGAAGGTAAGTAAATGGATGATGAGCACATGAAAAGATGCCTCATATCATTCACCATCAGGGAAATGCAAACCAAACCACACACTGCTACATACTGCAGGGCAAAATGAACCAGAGAATCCTGATTTAGTTTTTGGACAGTTTCCTCATATATATTAACAGCAGATCTTTTCCATTTTCAAGGACAGTTGTAAGCAGGAATCTTTAGCAAGCCAACCTGCATGGGAAAGAGGCATATACGATTTCATTAGGTCATTTAAAAAAGGATAAACTAAAGATCTGTTTTCATCTCTTCCATTATGAACTTGGAAGGCTCTGGATGCTCAGCTCATGTGTCATTTAAGTCTGGGATAATGGGCTCCCCTGGGTCATGCCTCAGCGATGCCATCTCCCTCTCAGTCGTAGGAACACATGATACCAGCCCACATTCCTGGCTTTGTCATATCCATGCCTGAGGATGTTTTTTGTAGGTGATTCTGGAAATCTGGGGATTTCAGTTCAGTTGCTTGAATAATTATTTCAGAGAAGGAAGACTTTTGATGTTGGACTGTGAAGCTGAGAGACAGAATGAGAGAATGAGAGAGAGGGTGAGGGGTATTTCTACATAAATATCCTGCTTCTGCCATCAGGGTAGCTCCTTCGTCGTCCCAGCTGTCATCAGACACCACTAAATGAGAGTATGTTTGTCATGCTTCATTCAGCAGACTTTCAAGACTGGCTGGGCTCGAGTCTGGCTGAGATTATAGTCTCTAAACCAGAGTTCATAATAAATCCCACCACAAAGCTGGGGCCGGGTGTGAAGGCAGCCAGGTTATTGCATGGCTTTGTGAAATGGATCACATGAGGATCAATCCTGCAGAAAGGAGTTGGGGGAGGAAAGAAGAGAGGCAGACATCTTCTCGGGGTTAATCTGCATCATTCTGTTTTCCTGTGAGCCTCACTAGCAGCAGGATCATCAACTGTCATCACCCCCTAATCATCATTAACAACCACCACTACAGGCTACGGATACCGTGCAAGGGGGCAGGAAGGAAGAGTCAATGCAGTATCCACATGGTTACATGCCAACTACCATAGAAGCGTATTTATGTCTGGAGTCGAATAGAAAGAAGGTGCAGCACACAGGAGGTGTGAACATTGCAGAATGTTCTGCAATTGCATGGGTAGGTATCTATGCAATAGCTAGAAAACTATGGGTACCAAATGGCTGATTTCATCTTGAATGGCCTTCCGAGCCATCTGAGTTAGGAGGAACCCCCATCTCAAACTTGCCCTCTCTCCTCTGCCTCGTGATGTGGATGTTGACATGGACAGAGATGTACAAACTATAAAGCTGGAGGGGAATCTTCAAGGTGCCAGTGAGTGAAGAAGGAGGGAGGACAGCTATGAACAGATCAGCACATGGTATGGCAGGGACTTGCCACAAAACTGGGTAGGGGAGGGGCTGCTCAAGAACACCTGTTGGGAGGGTGAGTCAGGGAAGAGGGACATATGTGTGAGGAATGGAGGGGCAGAAAATGCCAGGAGGAGGAAGACGTGAGGTGGGCAGAGGCCAGATCAGAAAGGGCTCAGACCCATGCTAGAGTTTCAACTCCATGCTTAAGACAATGGGGAGGCAAGGGAGAAGTTGAAGGTCTTAAGAATGTTCTAAGGAGAGGATAATAATAGGATATTTGTTATGGGGCTGTGTATGGATAAAAATGCATAATGCATATAAAGTCCTTAGCACGATATCTGGAATATAAGCACATCCTACCAAGAGTAAGTATTATCATTGACTTTATCCCACACTTTTTTTTATTATTGAGGTACAATTCACATATCATAAAATTCTCCCTATTAAAGTATACAATTCAGTGGTTTTTAATATATTTACAAGGTTGTGCAACCATCACCACTATCTAATTCTAGAACATCTTAATCATCTGTAAAAGAAACCCCATAGATTTAGCAGTCATTTCTCATCTCCCTTTCATTCCAGCCTCTGGCAACCATTAATTTATTTCTCTCTATAGATTTGCTTATTCTGGAAATTTCATATAAATAGAATTGTACTATGTGTCCTTTTGAGTTTAGCTTCTTTCACTTATCACAATGCTTTCAAGATTCATCTATGTCGTAGTGTGTATAACTTCATTCCTTTTTATGGCTGAATAATAATCCACTGTACGGATATATCCTATTTTTTTATGCATTCGTCAATTGGTAGACATTTAGGTTGTTTCTGGTTCAGGGTTATTATGAATAATGTTGCTATGAACATTACAAGTTTTTGCACAGATATGTATTTTGATTTCTCTTGGGTATATGCCCAGGAGTGGAAATGCTGGGTCGTATGGTAAGAATAAGTTTAACTTTTTGAGGTATTGCCCAACTGTTATCCATGATGGCTGTACCATTTCACACTTACACACTTACACTAGCAATGTATGAGGGTCCCAGTTCTCCAACATGTTGCCATCGCTAGTCTTTTTTTTAAAGATTTATTTTATCTCTCCCCACCCCTCGTTGTTTGTACTTGCTGAGTGTGTTCATCTTGTTTCTTTTAGAAGGCACTGGGACCTGAACCCAAGACCTCCAATATGGGAGAGGGGCACCTAATGGCTTAAGTCACCACTTCTTGCTGCTTTGTTGTATTTCTTGTTACATTTTTCCTTTTGTGTCTCGTTTTGTCATCTTGTTGTGTCAGCTCACCACTCCTACCCATTGCACCAGTTCGCTGTCCTGCTCATCCTCTTTAGGAGGCACTGAAAACCTCTGCTCCCTGCTTTGTTGTGTCTCTTGTTATGTTTTTCCTCTTGTGTCTTTTGTTTTGTCATCTTGTTGTGTCAGCTTACCACACCTGCCCATCGCACCAACTTGCTATCCAGCTCATCTTCTTTAGGAGGCACCAGGAACCTCTGCTCCCTGCTATGTTGTGTCTCTTATTATGTTTTTCTTCTTGTGTCTCTTGTTGAGTCATTTTGTTGAGTCAGCTTGCTATATCTGCCTTTCACACCAACTCACCGTCTTGTTTAGGAGGCACCAGCAACTAAACCACAGACCTTCCATGTGGGAGGCAGAAGCCAATAGACTGAGCCACATCCACTTCCCTTATGTTGTCTTTTGATTATGGTCTTTCTAGTGGGCATAAAGTGATATCTCACTATGGCCTTGATTTGCATGTCCCTGATGACCAATGATGTTGAGCATTTTTTCATATGCTTATTGACCATTTGCCTATCTTCTGTGGAGAAATGTCTATTCAAAGTCTTTGCCCATTTTTAAATTGGGTTACTTTTTTAACTTTTTATTGTCGAGCTGTGAGAGTTCCAACCTTTTTATTTATTTATTTATTTCTCCCCCCTTCATTGTTTTGCACCTGCTGCCTGCTCTCTGTGTCTGTTCACTGTGTGCTCCCTGTGTCTGCTCATCTTCTGTTTAGGAGACACCAGGAACTGAACTTGAGACCTCCCATGTGGGAGGGAGGCAACTAATCACTTGAGTAACCTCCACTCCCTGCTTGTTGTGGCTCTCATTGTGTTTCCTCATTGTGTCATCTCATGGCATCATCTTGTTGCATCAACTCACTGAGCCAACCCATTGCATCAGCTCATTGTCCTGTTCTTCTTTAGGAGGTATCGGAACCAAACCGAGGACCTCCCATGTGGTAGGCAAGCATCCAACTGCTTAACCCACAGCTGCTTCTCTACACGCATTTTTACTGCGTGCCTTATGGGCCAGATGTCATTCTAGAAACAGGAAACACAAAGGTGACTCAAATCCCTGCTTTCAGAAACTTAATTATAATCCAAGAGCAAATAACAAAATAGTGAAGAAGTAAATGGACAAGAAAAATGTCTGAAAACAATAAGTGCCATAAAGGGAGGAAAAGGGGGATGTAATAGTGACAGCTGCAGTGGAAAGAACACAAAATACAGTGATCAGAGAAGGTGATACACTTTGAGTTGAGACCTACAGCAACAGAAGAACCTGCCTGTGGTGGCTACGTTCATGTGTCAACTTGGCCAGATTGTGCTGTCCAGTTGTCAAGCAAGCACTGGCCTGACTGTGAGGCCAGTGAGGACATTTTGTGGACTTACATCATCAGAAAATTGATTGCATCTATGGCTGATTACATCTGCAACATCTAAAACAATGAGAGAAGTCTTATCTGATTAGGTGAAGGCTTTAAAAGGAGAAGTGATGGTTTTAGCAGTCAGAAGAGAGAATTTCCATCCCTACATCAGCCAGCCTGGGGAATTAATCAAAAGTCTTCATTGGAGTTCCTAGCTTGCAACATGCCCTATGGAATTTGGAGTTGTCCATCTCCACAGTCTTAAGAAGCAATTGTCATAAAAATCTCATAATATTTACAGATATCTTCTATCAGTTCTGTTTGCTAGAGAACCCTGACTAACATACCACCATAGTAAGAAAAATTTCCTACAGAAAATATACATCAAGACTTTAGTAGCCTAGGCAAGGAAAGGAAACTGAATTCAAAATAAAAATGTAACACACAGCCCAAGGAGTCCCTTTTAGCTTCATGCCCTTGCTGATACAATATTGGTCAACTTGGGTCTTAAGGCTGCAATTACATGAAGATATAATGTAATCAGTCCAGGAGTTTGTTTTTTGTTTGTTTATTTTTTTGGCCTTGATGTATTTTGGAAAAAAATTAGCCACATGTCTTGAATTCAAGATCCACAAAGTGCTTTTAACACTTTCTTAAGTACATATGTATTGAATAAGTACCCACAATTTAAGGCTTGTCAACACCAGTTTGCAGTAACAAGGCCAAGGGCCTTCAAATTATCTTTAAATTAGACCCTTGATTAAGAAATAGATGGCAAGGGAAAAAGTCAGGCATTTGACAGGGTTAGAGCGAACTTCTATAATCCTAATACTGAGCTTCCTTTGAAATCATTTTCCAAGGCAAATCCATAAAATATGAGGTGACTGTGCTTCCTATTTGCAAACAATTCATAAAACATAAAGTAACAGGCACAATATTCACATTTTAAAAATGCAATTTGGAATGCAGTGCTCCCTTGCTTGTTTTGAAGGCAGCTGCCAGTGGATATGAATAATAAGATCAGAAAAATCCAATAAAGCCTAAATGTGCTTGTGTGTAATTTCCCTTTCATTTGGATATAGTTCCACTTAGATAAAGGGCAGATACCTGAAACTGCGGCACACATTTCACTGGAATCCAAGCCAAAATATGGCTCTTTATCCAGAAATTCAATCAAACACAACTTGAACTTTTCAACCAGGTTTTCAGCAACACCTTATCGTGAAGGCAGGTCATTCTATGCAAATTCAAAACTAGAAGTAAACAAAACTGCCTTAGAAACAACTGAAATGTGAGAAGTAACATTGAGGACTAGTAGCTGTCCCACACTGACTTATTAAGCAGCTCTTTTATGGACACCTAATGCGTCCCTGGTACCACTATAGTTGCTGGTACCTCGTGGTACAACAAGAATGAACAAAAGATGCAAAACAATGCTCCTAATGAAGTTTAAATTGGAGGAGATAGGTAATAAACAAGTAAATAAGTAGACAAACAAGAGTCCTTTGGAATGTAATAAATGCTACAAAGGAAAGAAAATGGAGTTATATACAATGATAGAGACAGTGTGGTGAGGAACATTATATAGAAAAAGACTCTCTGAGGTTATAAAATTTGACTTAAAAGATGAGGCTGGAAGAAAATATTTAATTGCATTTTTGCATGTCATTATGTGAATGTTGTTTAATCTTTGTTTCAATTGAAGAATTAAGTCCAGCTTATGTTGTTTCTCTCTACTTTTCTACCCCAGAGTTAGTACTATACATATATTTTTAAAAGTCTTTGATTCAATTACTATTCTTGGGAGGATCTTAGTGTATTAAAACAAATTATGCAATTATGTCTGATATTTTACAAAAACCAACTATACAACTATATCTTAACCAATAATGTCCTATTCTGACACATAAAGAATTTGCTTACTCTCTGGATCAGTTAGCTATTGCCACAATAATGCTATCTATCATCCATCTATCTATCTATCTATCTATCTATCTATCATCTATCTATCATCTATCTATCTACCTATCTATTATCTCTATTTGTTTGTCTATCTATCTATCTATAGCACTACCCAAACTCAATGATTAAAGCAATCATTTATTCTAGCTCATGTATTTGTGAGCATGCGGATCTAGGATGGGATCAAATGGATGTGGCTCAAGGCTGCCATGTGAGTGCAGGTCTGCTCCTGTGAGTCTCATTCTCTTTGGATCAGCGGCTACCTGAAGCAGGTTCTTTCCGTGCAGAAATAAGAATCACAAAGAGACCAAATCCAAATAGGAAGCACATTTTAAGCCTCTGGGTCACATTTGCTAATATCTCATTGGCCAAAGCAATTCACATGCTTATGGCCAAGGGGTTAGTCAAGTGCTGGGGACTGCATTCTGTCTACCATGAGGTCAAAGGAAGTCTCCTGGCCTCTCCCAACACCGGTCGGCCAAAGAAGTATCTCTTCCCATGAAGGTAAAGGGAGAAAGTAAATATTTGCCAAATAGTAATATAATCTATTATACCTTTCATTCACCAACTAAATTTTGAGCACTTAGTTTATTCACGATATTGCATTATATGTTGTATATATAAAAAGAAAATAGAAGCACAGTCTATGTGTAACGATGCAGAGTATGTTTATTGGAATCAGCACAAGGCAGTAAATGAGAAATGTTACAAAGAATCAGGTAAAATGCTGTACACTCCTCTGTGCATAGGACAGGTTAGAAACTGTTAAAGCTCTGGGATCTGCCCTCAACGGTGATGGACAAGAGTTGGTGGAAAAATACAATGCCTTGCCCCTCGGATCCCTACTGGGGTTCCCTAATGTGGTCATCTGCTTATTAACTCACATCCGTTGGCTGCCTTCCCTTCCCTGTCTTGCTTCCACAGGGCCCTTCATGGGATCACCTCTGTGATGGTTAGGCTATTGTGTCAACTTGGCCAGGGAATTATGCCCAGTTGTTTGGTCAAGCAAGCACTGGACTAACTGTAATACATTTATGGACTTTAGTCACCATTGACTTTACCGCAGTGGTAAATCATAGATATCTGATTATAATTATATCAATCAGGGAGATTGCCATCAGCAGTGAGTGTTACTTAAGCCAATCAGTTGAATGCCTTAAAAGGGGAAGTGATTTCAGCATTGACAGAGAATTTCCCAGCTCGTCTTTGGACAGCCAATATCTCCCAGAACTCGTCAAGGACTTTCATTGCAGCCCCTGATTGAGGACTGCCTGCGGAACCTGGACTTGTGCATCCCCACAGCTGCTTGAGAGACTCTCATAGAATCACAGACTATTGACAGATGTCTTGTTGATTCTACTTCTCTAGAGAACCCTGACTAATACAGCTTGGTACCAGGAGTGGTTCTTGAGGAACAGAGTCTTAAACATAGGGTGTCTGAGGTCGTTCTGGAAGTTTTGCAATTGTCTCCTGCTCTAATTGGACTCAAGGGCACTAACAACTCTCTTTCCAATAAAACGAAGAGGCTGCTAACAGTCCATAGCGCAAGCTGGCAATCAAGATATGCAAAATAGCATCAATGGATTTCCCTACTTCCACACTTACAAGAAGGAAGGATATGGGTGAGAGTGTTTTCAACACCTTAACAGAGTTTTGAGGAGTCAAACAGTATAATGATGTTGGCTGGCTCCTCCTAGATATTCTGGATACTGTTACAAAAAAAGAGATGAGTTAAAGGCTTCAAATTTGAAACTTAAACACCGAATGGATGATATGAAAGTTTCTATGTGTGCTCTGAGAGAAAATCTTGTCTCCTCTAGCCACAGTCTCAAAATATCTGAGCACCAAACTCAGACTCTCATTGTATGAGTATTGGAGTTACAAAGGAAATTAAAATCTCAACCCGTTTCTGCAGTTAAAGTGAAGGCATTGATTAGAAAAGAGTGGAATCCAGAGAATTGGGATGGTGACATATGGGATGATGACGATATTGATGGAGTCATTAGAACCCTGAATTCTGCTGAAACCTTACCAGATAAACCTGTCATGGCCTACTCTGTCCAGACCACACCTTATCAACTTTGCATCATCCAGTCTCTGCCTGCCCCTTGAGGCTGAAACAACTTCCAGCTCTGAGGTGGGTACCAGACAAAATGAAGCTTGCCCTGCCCAGCCTCCAGCCTGCCCCAGGGAGTCTGGACCTCCTCCCAGCTCTGAGGCAGGTACCAGTCAAACTCCAGCACCCACTGCCAAGCCTCTAGTCTGCCCTGAGGACTCTGCCTCCCAACCCCTGCCTGAAGAAATTAATCCTGTCTCACCAGAAGAAAATGCAAGGGAATGTCCTTAAGTCAGTAGCTTGCAAGGCATTTCTAATCCTTCTTACCCACCCCTACCACCTCTCTTGTCTTCAAGACCTATACTAGACTAAAACCACATGCCCCCAAAGGTGAACTACAAAGTGTGACCCATTAGGAAGTAAGGTATACTCAGAAAGAACTGCATGAGTTTTCCAACTTATATAGACAGAAATCAGGGGACTATGTGTGGGAATGGATACTAAGGGTATGGGATAATGGTGGAAGGAATAGAAAGTTGAATCAGGCTGAATTTATTGATATGAGCCCACTAAGCAGAAATTCTAAATTCAACACTGTAGCTTGAGTGATTAGAAAAAGCTCTAACAGTTTGTTTGGGTGGCTGGTGGAAACATGGGCCAAAAGATGGCCTAGCATGTCTGAGTTTGAGATGCCCAGTTTGCCCTGGTACAGAGTAGAAGAGGGAATTCAAAGGTTTAGGGAGATTGTAATGCTAGAATAGATTTACCATTTGAAAAGTGCCCACCCACCCCAGGAATGTCCAGAGGACACACCTTTAAAAAGGACTGTGAAGAAAAATTTGTAAGGCTAACTCCATTTCCCTTAAGAGCTCTGTGGTTACTCCTCTCTGTTGTCCAGATATTACCTTAGGGAGGGATGTGGTGGAATTAGAATCCTTAAACATTATGGGGATGATTGGATATCGGTCTGGTAAAAGTCGAGTATCCCCAGTTAATCGCTAAAGTCAAGGTGGGTGTGGCTACCGCAATGAAAGGCAGATTCAAAAAGCACTCAAAATAGTCTGAGTCATGTAGAGTTATGGCTTTGGATAATACATCATGGAGTACCTAGCAGTGAAATAGATAGGCAGTCTACTAAATTTCTTCTGGATCTGTATAAACAGAAGAGTTCTAGGTCAAGTGAACAAAACCCTAACTCAAATTATAGATGCAGAGAATCATGGCCCCTTAATTCACAGACCCAGAGCCCTGTGAATGAGGAGGAGGCCAGCTCTCCTTGGGGAAGGATCCTGTTAAACTGCCCAAAATTTATACTGTTAATCTTCCTCCCACCTTTCCCCAAGGAGATCTGTGGCCTTTTACCAGAGTAACTGTGCTTTGGGGAAAAGGAAATGATCAGACATTTCGGGATTTATTAGACACTGGCTCAGAAGTGACATTAATTCCAGGAGCCCCAAAACATCACTGTGGTCCACTAGTCAGAGTAGGGGCTTATTGAGGTCAGGCGATTAATGGAGTTTTAGCTCAGGTCCATCTCGCAGTTGGCCCAGTGCATCCCTGGAACCATTCTGTGGTTATTTCCACAGTTCCAGAATGCATAATTGGAATAGACATACTCAGTAACTGGCAGAATCCCCACATTTGATCCCTGACTTGTGGAGTGAGGGTTCTTACGGTTGGAAAGGTCAAGTGGAAGCCACTAGAACTGCCCCTACCTAGCAAAATAGTAAACTGAAAGCAATACCAGATTCCTGAAGGGATTTCAGAAATTAGTGTCACCATCAAGAATTTGAAGGATGCAGGGGTGGTGATTCCTACCACATCCCCATTCAACTCTCCTATTTGACCTGTACAGAAAACAGATGGATCTTGGAGGATGACGGTAGATTATTGTAAACTTAACCAAGTGGTAACTCCAATTGCAGCTGCTGTCCCAGATGTGGTATCATTGCTTGAGCAAATCATGACGTCCCCTGGTACCTGGTATGCAGCTGTTGATTTGGCAAATGCTTTTTTCTCAATTGCTATTAGTAAGGACCACCAGAAACAGTTTGCTTTCAGCTGGCAAGGCCAGCAATATACCTTCACTGCCCTGCCTCAGGGGTATATCAGCTCTTCACTCCTATGTCATAATATTGTCTGCAGGGATTTTGATCATCTCTCCCTCCCATAAGACATCACACTGGTCCATTATATTGATGATATCATGTTGATAGGACCTATTGAGCAAGAAGTAGCAAAGACTCTAGACTTATTAGTAAGGCATTTGCATAAGAGAAGATGGGAGATAAATCCAACTAAAATGCAAGGTCCTTTCACCTCAGTGAAATTTCTAAGTGTCCAGTGGTGTTGGGCATGTTGAGATATCCCTTCTAAAGTGAAGGATAAGCTGTTGCATCTGGCTCCTCCTACAACCATAAAAAGGCACAATGCTCAGTTGATCTCTTTGGATTTTGAAGACAACACATTCCTCATTTGGATGTGCTACGCTGTCCCATTTACCGTGTGACCAGAAAAGCTGCTGGTTTTGATTGAGGGCTGGAACAAGAAGAGGATCTGTGTCAGGTCCAGGCTGCTATACAAGCTGCACTACCACTTGGGCCATATGATCCAGCACATCCAATGGTGCTGGAAGTTTCAATGGCAAATAGAGATGCTGTCTGCAGCCCTTGTCAGACCCCTATAGGAGAATCACTATGTGACCCTTAGGATTTTGGAGCAAGTCCTGCTATCCTCGCAGCTAATTACTTCCCTTTTCAGAAACAGCTTTTGGCTTGCTACTTAGTAGAGACTGAATGCTTAACCATGGGCCATCAAGTTACCATGAGACCTGAGTTGCCTACATGAGCTGGGTATTGTCTGATCTACCAAACCATAAAGTTGGGTGTGCACAGCAGCACTCCATAATAAAGTGGAAATGGTATATTCGAGATAGGATTTGAGTGGGTCCTGAAGGCATGAGTTAGTTACATGAGGAAGTAGCCCAAATGCCTGTGGTCATCACCCTTTCCATGTTACCTTCTCTTTCCCAACCCACAGCTTTGGCCTCTTGAGAGTCCCTTACAATCAGATGATTGAGGAAGAGAAAACTCAGGCCTGGTTTACAGATGGTTCTGCAAGATATGTAGGTACCACCCAAAAGTGGACAGCTGTAGCACTGCCCGCGCCTTTCTGGGACATGACTGAAAGACAGTGATGAGGGCAATCCTCCCAGTGGGCAGAATTTCAAGCAGTGCACCTGGTTGTTCATTTTGTTTGGAAGAAGAAATGGCCAGAGGTGCATTTCTATGCTGATTCATGGGCTGCTGCCAATGGTTTGGCTGGATGGTCAGGGACTTGGAAGAATCATGATTGGAAAATTGGTGACAATGAGGTCTGGGGAAGAGGTATGTGGATTTACCTTTTTGAGTGAGCAAAAACATGAAAATTTTTGTGTCCCACATGAATGCTCACAAGAGGGTAACCTCAGCAGAGGAAGATTTTAATAATCAAGTGGACAAGATGACCCGCTCTGTGTCTGATGCTCAGCCTTCTTCCCCAGCCACTCCTGTCATTGCCCAGTGGGCTAATGAACAAAGTAGCCATTGAAGTAGGGATGGTGGTTGTGCACGGGCTCAGCAACACAGACTTCCCCTTACCAAGGCTGACTTGGCTACAGCCACTGCTGAGTGCCCAATCTACCAGCAGCAGAGACCCACACTCAGCCCCCAATATGGCACCATTCCTCAAGGTGACCAGCCTGCTACCTGGTGGCAGGTTGACTACATTGGACCACTTCCACCATGGAAGGGGAAGTGATTTGTTTTAACTGGAATAGACCATACTCTAGATATGGGTTTACATTTTCTGCATGCCATGCTTCTTCCAAAACTACCACCTGTGGACTTACCGAAGGTCTTATCTACCACGATGGCATTCCACACTGCATTGCTTCCAGTCAAGGAACCCATTTCACAGCAAATGATGTTTGGGAATGGACACATGCCCGTGGAATTCATTGGTCTTAGCATGTTCTCCACCACCCTGAAGCAGCTGGATTGATAGAATGGTGGACTGGCCTTTTGAAGACTCAATTACAGCACCAACTAGTTGGCAATACCTTGTAGGGGTGGAGCAATGTTCTCCAGGAGGCTGTGTATGCTTTAAATCAGTGTCCACTCTGTGGTGCTGTTTCTCCCATAACCAGGATCCATGGGGCCAGGAATCAAGGGGTGGAAATGGGAGTGACACCACTCACTACTACCTATAGTGACCCACTAGGAAAATTTTTGCTTCCTGTCCCTGCCACTTCAAACTCTGCTGGTCTACAGGTTTTTGTGCCAAAAGGAGGACTGCTGTCACCAGGGAACACAACAATGATTCCATCGAACTAGAAGTTAAAACTGCCACCTGGTCACTTTGGGCTCCTTTTACCTCTGAATCAATAGTCATAGAAGGGAATTACTATACTGGCTGGGGTGATTGGGCCTGAATATCAAGGGGAAATAAGACTGCATCTACATAATGGGGATAAAGAAAAGTTTGCCTGGAATACAGCAGATCCTCTAGGGCATCTCCTAGTGCTGCCATGTCCTATGATTAAAGTCAACTGAAAATTGCAACAACCCAATCAAAGTAGGACTAACAGTGACCCAGAATTTTCAGAAATAAAAGTTCCAGTCACCCCACCAAGCAAAGAACCAAGGCCAACTAAAGGGCTTGCTGAGGGTAATGGAAACATGGAATTTGTAGTAGAAGAAAGTAGTGATAAACATGAACTTCAACCACATGACCAGTTACAGAAACGAAGACTATAATGGTCATAAATCTCTCTTCCTTGTTTCATTATTATGATGATTGTATATGTACACAAAACAAATTTGTCTTCTTCCCCAAACTTTCCCCTTATCATATAACAATTTGTGTCCGTTTCATGTCATAATATTTGAAGATGTCAAGTTTGAGAGTGAATATTTCCCAAGAACTTGCACTCTATTCCGTATGGAATTACTGCGTTTCCGGTTGTACTCAGGAGAGTTGAATGTTGTTATGCAGAAAAATATACATATGCATGTCTGTTATTGTTTTTACTTACAGACTAAGTATGGATTAAGATGTGTATGGTTACCGAGTTGACAAGGGGTGGACTGTGATGGTTAGGCTAGTGTGTCAACTCAGCCAGGTAATTGTGCCCAGTTGTTTGGTCAAGCAAGCACTGGGCTAACTGCAATAAAAGGACATTTATGGACTCTAGTCACCATTGACTTTATTGCAGTGGTAAATCATAGATAGCTGGTTATAATTATATCAATCAGGGAGATTGCCATCAGTAATGAGTGATGCTTAATCCAATCAGTTGAATGCCTTAAAAGGGGAAATGATTCCAGCATTGAGAAATTCCCAGCTCATCTTTGGACAGCCAACACCTCCCTGAACTCGTCAAGAACCTTCATTGGACTTTGATTGCAGCCCCTGATTGAGGCCTGCCTGCGGAACCTGGACTTGTGCATCCCCACAGCTGCATGACAGACTCTTATAGAATCACATACTATTGAGAGATCTCTTGTTGATTCTTTTTCTCTAGAGAACCCTGACTAATACAACCTCCCAAAAAAATTAATTGTCACTTGCACTTGGACCCTTGTCTTGTGGGCTGCTTTTTGGTAATGAAAACTAAGATAATGGCATCTGAAATAAATCAATTTGATGGTACAGAATCTATTGAAGGCAGAAACATCAAACCAAAATCAAAAAGCCTTGAGGCAACCAATGTTTGACTTGATTAGTGACTTGTTTCTATTAATCTGTGATTCATTTCTGTATAAAAGGCAGGCATTTCCATCTCTATAAAACACATCATATGCCTTATCAAGCAATGCACTTAAAGTCAAATTAGCATCATCTAAGAAAGCTTATACATATCCAGCTGAAGGCATAGGGGATAAATTCTTATGGAAACAGCTCATTATTCATGAATAACTGAGGAAACCAGAACCAATGTTTCTAGAATATTGTGATTTTCTTCTTTACATTCTTAATTCCTCATATAATCGAAATATGTGAATGATACTGTTTTACATACCTGAGATTAAGCATGAGATTTTTCTTGGTTTCTACCCTCTAAGTATTTATAATCCAATTAAGAGTCAGGCATGACAGAAGATAATTAAAAATGTAACTACAGCAAATGCCATAATTGAATAATAAGCAATCTGCTCTCGGCTTGAACCCCTTCCCACCCTAAAATGGAAATTGCAAAGAAGATAATCTCAAATAAACAATCAAACATAGGTTGAGATGGATTTTTGAAAGGAGAGAAACACACACACACACACAGCTGAAAGTATAAAACAGTTAAAAATAAGCAAGGATATGTACAGTTTAATATTTATTCTTTTTTTCTTTCAGCAAAAGACTTTTTTTAGAAATGGCTTGTCTGGCATTGGATCTGACTTTGTGATATCTGGATCAGGCACAATTTAACCAGGAAGACAGAATGAGATATTTTATTCGGGGACATGGTGGCACAGACAAGTGGAGTGAGTGTATGGATGATGTCAAAGAGGAAAATGGTGGTCAGCCAGTAGGAGCCCCAGTGAAGAGGCAACCTCTTCTTGACTCATTGCTCAAGGAAAAGAGGGAGAAATAGCTGGCTTCTTGCCTCCTCTCTCACTTTGCCACCCACTGGCTGAACCCAGCTAGAAGCTGGCTGCCATGGGAACCTGGGAAACATGGAATGTAGAGGGCAGCCCTAGTGCCATAGGAGTCAGGAAAACAGTGAGGAATGGATTGGGGGCAAACCAGCCTAGAACTGGCACAGAAAACAAATTCACCTCTGGATCATTAGCGTTACCTTCTGAAAACAAAAAATAATGTAAACTCCTCCCTTGAGAATTAACAACAATAACAAAAGTCTAAGATATGTGTTATAACATCAGTGACTAAAAGTTAAGAAAGAGCAATCTAGTATATTATCTGAAATTCTTAGCACCTCTATTCAGCAGGCAAAAGATGTTTAATCTTTTACAAATAATATAAAAATGTAGCATATTCAAATCTTTATGTCTTGGTGTTTTTATTCACTTTATACATCTGGCTTTTTTTGTATTAAGTTTATTACTTGTTGAACCTATGCAGACCTTAGTCCTTCCCTATTGCATATCAGAATAACTGTTTTCCTCACCCTGGAGAAGAAACACAAGGAGATATGTCAGGGTTGGGTGAGAGGTGGAGAAGGGGACACTGAAGAAAAGTTGTATGAAAGCAGGATCCAGAAAGAGAAAATCTGACACTAGTTATTGCTTAGTACCTTGGTGCCCGACACTAGCTTAGGGCTTATGTGGACCCTAAGAAGTAGGGAGATACCAAAATTCTATTTCACTGCCTCCTCCTTCCCTCCCTTCATTTGTTCCTTCCCCTCTTTCCTTTCCCTTCTTTTTCTTTCCCTTCCCTCCCTTATTTCTCTACCGTCTCTCCTCCACCTTCCTTTTTTTTAATCTCTAGTCTCATTTCATGCCCAATAACTTTCCAAAAAATACTTAAGATGATGAATTTCCAAGCTAGTTGAAAAGACAAGTCTTTCACATACTAAAGCCTAGAGAACAATAGAACATATAATAAGGTGGCAATTAGGCAACAGAGATAACTGAGGAGAAGAAGTGAGGAATGGCTGTGTGGGCAGCAGCCATGAGTTTCACATACTCAAGGGATGGGGACTCGACCTTGACAATGAGCAGATTTGTCAACAGGGAGGAAAAGGTAGAGCAAGGTAGAGAGAAGGCCAGGTGGGTCAAGCTACAAAGGTAGCGGAAAGGAGACAAGGGTGGGGAAGGGATCTAGGGTCCTTCTGAGCACTCCTATTAGCAAGGCATCAAGGAAGAACAGAGGAGAGTTACCCCCAGATGGCAAGTGGGGTCAATTGCTCATGACCCTCTGGGCTCATACAGAGGCAGGTCTGCCTGTAGCTGATGCTAAAATGATCCACATTATGAAGACATCTGGGGCCAGAGTTGGCCACCTAACAACAAAGACCGCTTTCTCAGTCTCGGGCTATCAGTTGCCCTTCTGTAACATTTTCAGTTTAAGGCTACTCAGAGGACACATTTGAATCCTGGACCCCTTTAGCGCTGTCCACTCACCCCTTCATTCATTTGCAAACATTCATTAGGTACCTACATCCTGGGAGTCTCCAGTCTGCAGTATTGTCTCATAACCTCTGGGCCCTCTAGCATGATGGACAGACTATTCTTGTTTATCTTTTCCATAGTCTTTGTAGCTTCATCCTCAGCTTTCATGTAAACACCTGCATTTTAAGGGCATGCAAGAGCACACAGCCGCAGGGTTGGCTGGCACAAGAGTGCCCACCAAATTTGCACAGAATCAGGAATTTCATAACAAAATTTTATAAACAATAGACACAATTACCTGATCAGAAAGAACAACGTCTCACTTTTTAAAAAAATGTTTTAAGTGTTTAATAATCACCACAAAAAGATAGGGGGAAATGTAAAAAAGTTCATGTAATAATGCGTCCCTGGACCATTAAAATATATGTCCAACTGGACCCCGAGAGGAGCTTTCTTAACACTTCTTTTCCATGTTCTCAGCTTTTTTAGTTATTGTACTTTAAGAATTATCTTTGAACAAAACTTTTATGTTTCATTCTAGGACTGGTGGACCCAGCTTTCTAGGTTACCACTTTAAAAGTCATTTACAGATTAAGATTCTTACTATTGAACCTTTCACCTGCACAAGGAATTCAACCATTTTCAAAGCTCTCTCAAATTGAACTGAAGTCTCCATCTCAATGTCACACCTAAAAACTAAACAGACAAGTGAAAAAAAACAACAACAACAAGTTTTCAGGCCTTTACAGGGCACATTGTTCTTGACATTTGTCACATATTGAGGTTCCATCTAGAAGAGAATTCTGTCAACATTTTTACAGGATGATGATGATCTTTACTTTCTGCCCCAGTTAGCTGTACTTATCTTACATCTTCTGAATATGACCTTTTACAGTCTGGACCCACTGGAACTTTCCACACAGAAACTGATTGCCTCTGCAGATGCTTACCTCTTTTCTTCCTTTTCGGTAGCATTTGGGAGTAGTCAATATATTCTAGTTCAAATAATGTTTACTGCCTTCTACTAAATGCCAGTCACTGTTCTATGTTGTCATAAAGCTCACAATTTAGTGAGATTATATGGTCAGCATATCAGTTTTAGACTTTCACGCTGAACAAATATTTATTGAGCCCGTCATTAGAAAGACAAAGCAGAACAAAGTCAACTCTCTAATTGTAAGAAACCTATACTACAATGTCATAGATAGATGTATATGTACATAGTTTGTTGACATTTTTAGATATGTATTAGAGAGGGTATGAGAAACTGTAATGGGAAAAAAGAAAGATGTAATTATCTGTAACATGGAAATCAAGGAAGACAGAAATATTACAAGTTTTGAAGGGACATAAAGGGCCATGACTCTATCTCAGTTTTAAATAACCTATTTCAATATTTCATTGGGCCTTAATGTTTTCCCCCCAGCAGAAGGCAGAACAATCAGACACTGGTCTGATTAAAATGCCCCCTCAAGCAGTTTTCACAAAACAAAGAACTGAGTGCCCCAAAGTCAAACTCCATCTCTACCTCAACTTGGATAGAAGATGCTGCTAATTTAAAAGAGAAATGTGTCCAAGTTCTAACATCAAGGTTTCGGAAAAGTCTAGTAATGAGACTTTCTCACAGCATCCCTCTACCTAAGTACAAGTTTGTTCCACAGGTTCACCCTAGAAAGGGCAGAACAAATTTGCCATGGTTCCTCTTATTTAGTTGCAGGGACATAGGAGATAAAATTCCAGACATCCAGTAAGAACTGAATAAATGTAAGTTTCCCACGACCTTTACTTTTCTAAGTCTGGGAGATTTGGGGAAGTTGACGGGGTGTCAACAAGTGACAGTAAATCTTTTATGTCTCTTTCTGCTATGATTCACCACCACTGGCCACCCCAATCCCCCAACACAAATGAGTCCAGGAAACTGTTTACAAATTTTTTTTTAACATTCTTAGATTGTCAATACCACATAAGCATGTAATTTTCCCTATAAAATGCAGTTAAAAATAGTTGAGAAAGTTTACATGATCTCTTTCTTGTGATAAGATTTTGCATTGGCTTGAGAATTTATTGAAGCAAAATTGCTTATAGACAACCAAGTTCAACACTTAGCCCTGTAATTCATCCAAAACTTCTACTTTCTGTTAAAGAACCAACATTCTTTTAGACATTTGACCTTAAACTGCATCAACATCAGCACTGGGTTTTATTTTCTAGGCCATTTTTAAAAAATAAATTATCAGGATTTTGTTGTTGTTTGTTTGGTTTGTTTTGTTTTCATCACCTCACAAGTGCTTACTCACAGGATCAGAGTGACAATTGCAGAGAAAGTATCACCCATGCAGAGCCAGGGAGGAGTGTATTTTAGTTAGGCTTACTAATTAGCTGAGTAATTCCTCCCTACCTGCCAACCTAATTGTGGGCATGGTTCACATTTTTGTCCCAGCAAAATTACAAATTACCACACAGAAAAAAATGTTCAGTGAAGCTCTTGAATGGGCAAGGCTTCAATATAAAAATATAAGTACACAAGCTACTAATCATGTACATGGACTCTAATTCCACCTGAAGTCAGAGGAAGTTGGGGGATGATGAATTCCTCTAGGTTCTTGGCTATGTTACAGGAAAGGATTTAAGAACATGGCAGTTTAGTTAGGAAACTAGTTTATTATGAAGCAGGATTACACACCTGAACCTGCAGGCATGGTCTCCTCTAGGCAGAGTGTTTTGGGCTTGTGAGGCTCTTTATTAAGTATTATTGACTCCTCCCTTTCCTAACGTTTCTCAGAGGGGCCCCAGCTGTTTGCTCTTCTGATTGGTTACCTCACCTGTCAGTTCCCCCACGGGGCCAATGGTGAAGCCCCTTGAGAGTATTCAGGGGTCTCTCTTCACCCCGAATGAGATCTACTGGAGTCCTTCCGGCAGCCTTCTTGTGGCGGTCTTCCCCTCAGGGAGTTTCCAGGCGGTGTTCTATGGCCTCGTGTTTTGCAACCACATTTTTTTGTCTTGTCTTAGACTCATCTTCTCTTTTCCTAAACTATCCTGCCTCATGTCTCCTTCCTTCACTCATTGTGTTGACTTAGACGGTGGACTCTGGAAGCAGATGTGAATGAATCAAGACTCATTACTAAATATGGGACCCTGAGCAAGTTACTAAACTCCACTTTGTCTCAGTTTCCATATGTAAAATACTGACAAGCCTACATTGAACTATTTTTATTTAGATTTAACAAAATAATAGATATAATGGATGTAGAAGAGTGCTTGACTTGTAATAAATGCTCAGTGCATGTCAGTTTATTTCTTGCCATCCACCTTATCCTCAAGTAGAATATCATTTACATGATTTTCTAATGACTATTTCCAAAGCATGTTATCATGCAAAATAGATCAAATGATCAATACTTAATGACTCAATTAATTAATCATTTGGATTTTATTTAAATTAAGTCCTGAACATTTTCATCTAAGATACATTAATTTCTTTGACCTACTTCCTATGCTTTTGGGAATAAAGCATGCTTGAATGAAACACACCCTTTATCCTTGTCCCAAATCACCCTGACTGGGGTTTCTTTGAAATGCCATCACTGGCAATAAATTCAAAGAGCTGTGAAAACAAATAAGCAAAACCACAGCAGGCCAGCTGGATTCTACATGAAAATTAAATGGAGGTTGGGTGACCTTATGTTCAGCCAGGGTCATTTCTTGGCTTTAGCAGTTTTAACTTTAATGTCCAGCTAAGGTTTTAGCAGCTCTTACTTGAACTGGTGTAGTTTTTGAACACTGAGGAATCTAATCAAAATGAGTAAAAGAAGAGAAACAATAGGTTTCCATTCTTTGTGGGGTTTGGATATGGGTTTTCCTTCTGTTTTTTTAGTTGGTTTGCTTTGTTTTGTTTTGGTAATGAATCCAAATATTTATGATTTTGCAAGTTCATGTTCTTTGGAACTGGAAAAGTCACACAATGTAACAGAAACAAGGTTCAGATCCACTGACTACCCTCCATGATGGCATTTTGGAAAGCAGAAAGAAAGGTTTATTTCATATACCTTCATTGTTAGAAGCAAAGGGAATATCTTTTACACCTTTAATTTTCTAGACTTTGTCCTTTGACTTTCATCTTATTGCATCTAACAGTTTTAATTTAATAATCTTGTTGAAATGCATACTTTTTCATAAAGATTTATCTTGAGGGAGACAATGAGTAGGCTAATTTCCATTTCTTTGTTTTAAAAATGACAGAAGTTTATTGCATATACCTGAGTCAACCTTTCCACTGAAGATACTATTTGGGAATACACTCTTTATTTCAACACCCTCCTCCTATATAAGATATTCAAGGAGGTTTCAAATAGTCCTAAAGGAAATAGAGGAATTTGAATTCATACATAAGAAGGGAAGAATATAGATAAACAAAAGAGAAACGTTTTTTTTCCTATGAAAAGGACTATATGTGGGCTTTAGATGGAAGGCTTCCCTTGTAAAACATTAGAATGTATTGCGTTTTCTCTACTTTTAAAGCCTGAGTACTTAAACGTCTTCCAAAATGATACTGTTGTCAGGCCTCTGACAAGTCATGTACCCTATGGAGTCTGAGAGGTTGTCTCTTTGCTGTTTTTGCATGTTTATTCAAAGGAAAGCAAAATTATCCAATCACATTTTTTCTCATTTGGAGATGATATCCCTTATCCATAATGAGATGTCAAGTTGTCAGACTTCCTGGAAGGTTGCTATTGCCATCTTCCTTTGAACAGAGATCAGCGTAGACTGGCCTAAACCAGATAATGTTTACAGTGCCCACACTAAGGACTTCCAAGAGCCATTTGTTTCAGGAAGGCAAAGAATGGCCAACCATATTTCGTAGATGAAGTTATTGAGATACACAGAAATTAAGTGTGGTTTAGATAAATCCCCCCTTTTGTTGGAGATGATGTAGTGAGCTACAAGTAAAAAGGGGTATAAGAAGTTGATCTCTGCGATGCTCCCTCCATAATACATAATTTTTGAAATGCCTCTTTTGCCCTTTTGGATAGTGTTAGAAAAGTGTATCCCACAACACTGTCTAGCATTGTCTCTTTCATTTCCTTGGATATGGATCTTATTTAGCCTTGTGAAGAAACTTGCTGTGAGCTAGTATTTATAGTATTTTCCCTTGTATCATCCATGTTCACAGATGGGTGTCTGTTTCCTCAGCCCTTTCTACTGTTTTGAAAATACTAATGGCAGAAACTCATACATATTTTTGCATTTCCTTATTATGCCTTATTTACAGCTGATTCTATTACGGGCAATTATTGATTTTGTGATTCATGAAGTTGAGATGAGCATCATAGAAGGATCTCTGGGCTGTTTAAGGTTCAGGTTTATAGGTATATACATTTCTGTACGGGAGCCTCACCTAAGACAAGTCACTTAACTGCTTAACATGGATGAGTTTCCTTGTAGTTCACCTATCCGCCTAGGGCAACTGGCGTGGATCAAATTCAATAATGTGACAATGCTTCAGTAATTTAGCTTCATTTTTTTCACTCCATGTGCATTTAATCTGGCTTTAGTTCTAAATAATTCCTTATAAATGGAAGTAAATCAATTTGTTTTGTATTGGGAAGAATGGAGGATTAGGAGTAAAAAAAAAAAAAACAGGCAAGGGCTTTGGGAATGAAAGACCAACATGGTACCAGTAAACTTACATGACCACAAATTGATATATGAACTGACTTTGACTATACAACCTACAGCTTCTGCACAGCAGTCTGAATGTTGGGGAAAAAAAGACAAATCACATTCTTTCTCCTCCACCTCATATGGAATTATTCTCTTTGAATTAAATACTATTATTTGTCATGGGGAACATATAAGACAGTTGGACAAGAAGACCACATAGGCTGGCCAGGAATTCCCAAAGGAGCTGATTACCATGAGTTCCTTCCAATATTATCTAATTTGCCTGGGGAAAAACATGATATGGTAACCTGGTTTATGGAGCCCATTGGGAGGACAGATTCATTACTATTTTCAGCATGTGTTGAAGAACTATCTTTTTAAGATTGTGCTTCTTGATTTAGGATATCGTGCATCGCACTTAAAAGCAATCCTATATTTTCATTGATATACCTTTATGCAGATTCAGATTCCACTCACATTATGTGAACTATACCATAACAAATAGATAAATCATTCCCAGCCAGAGCAGTTAGGCTGGGTTATAGTAATTTTGCCGACTGCTGAAATCCTGGCACTTTCAAGTTTGTTGCCTTAAATGTTATTTTGGTGAAGAAATAATAGCATTCTCCTCTTTCTCTTAAATATATCTTCTGGCATTTTCTTCCATGGCATTAATCATAAAATCTGTGTTTAATAAAAGGATAAGGTAAAAATAAAAATAAACAAATTAAGTTTGAAACAGCACTGAAGGGAACTATGTGAATGCAGAGTATGTTGGGCGGTGAATAGTTTGCCTTACAACATGTTGACTGACAGAGACTTAATAGTGATATCTTTATTAATTTGTTTGGGATATGAGGCCTGTTGAATAAAGATGACTGAGATGCATTCCATTTTCTTTTTATTTATTTCTGTGGTTTTTTTTTTTCATATAGCCATTATCCCCTAATGTATGCACCTAAAAATAAATGAACATAAGAACATGTCTTCCCTTAAATAATAAAGTGAAACTACGAAGGCTTGAAAATAGCCACTGGAAGGTGGCACACAAGATTTAATTCTCATTTTCAGGAAGAAAATTAATCAATTAGCACTCTTCTCATTGCCAAATCTTCATAGCTATTTGATGTAAATGTGGATTACTAACAATATATGTGAAATGAGGTAATTATGAGAATAAATATCGTAATCATATAAATCACCTTTGCTGTTCTGGGTCCCTGCCTTTATCAGGCTTATTCACAACGTAAGGGTAGAGGAGTTCCAGGAAGATGGTTTCAGAGAAGGTTGGCAGGGTTCAACTCTCTCACAAAAGCAATGGAGAAAGAGTCAAAAGCTGTCTGAGGGACCTGTTTGGGGGGCCAACAGATAAGGACTGTGCTGTGCAACTCCCAGGAGGTCAAGGGATGGAGAGATGAAGAATTCAAAGCAACAAACATGAGTTACTAAACTCTCATGATGGCTGGGAAGGGCTCCCATCCCCCACCTTCAAATCATTAAGCCTGCATCATACCCCTGCCTCCCTGCAGCCAACTGAGAAAGGAACAGAGGTCTTCTTCCTGGTCAGCTCTTACAAGGGAAGGGGGAGGGTGTGTCAGGATTCTCTTCAGTGAATTTGGCCAGCAGAACCTGCTTTGAGTCTTGGCTCTGCTCAGACCAGAAACATGGGAAAGTGGAGGTTGAAAGAAACACCTTGGTAGAAATGTTCACCTCCATGGAAAGGTTCACCGACATGTGCCATCTGCTGGCTGGTCAGGAAATTGCAAGGAGAAAAATTGCTTTTAGGTCTGTTTAGCCCCTCTCCTGGGAGAAATTGTTCCCCATTAATGAGTCCCTGGTCTGAGTTTGATAACTTAGGCTGAGCAATTTTAAAGGCTCAAAATAAGTTGAACCAAACCTCAAAGAAGAGCAGTGGGGGAAAAAAAAACCAAAAGAACACTAGGCAAGAAAAATTGACAATGAGAGTAAATATACCAACATATTCAGATGCCTAGACATGAGCAAAAAAATATTAGGAAACAAGATGAGATGGTGCAGCCAAAGGAACAAACCAAATTCTGGTGATAAATAGGATTTAAGACAACAAATCAATGATAATCACACAAATCTCCTAAATCAATTCAAAGAATTGAAGGAAAAGATGATTAAAGAGATAGAGAATATTGAGAAGACATTGGGAGAACATAAAGAACAAATTGAAAGCCTGCAAAGAAAAGTAACAGAGCTTATGGGAATGAAAGACACAATGGATGAAATGAAAAATACATTAGAGATACATAAGATCAGATTTATATTGCTCAAAGACAGAATTAGTGATTATAGAACAGAACATCTGAATTGGAAAAGACAAGAGAACAGAAAGAGAAAAGAACTGAAAAAGTGGAACAGAGTCTCAGGGATTGAAGGACAACATGAACCTCAAAATCCCAATAACCTTTTTTTGCAGAAATGGAAAATCTAATCATTAAACTTATTTGGAAGGGTAAAATGCATTGAAAAAAGATGTACAAAGGTTGAGGACTCTCAGTTCCTGATTTTAAAGCATCTTACTTAGCTACATTAGTAAAAACACCATACTATAGGCATAAAGACAGACATTGAAAAATGGCACTGAAGAAAGAACTCAGAAATAGACCCTCACATCTGTATCAAGTGATTTTTGAAAAGGTGGTCAAGTCCTCTCAGCTGGGCCAGAACATTCTATTCAACAAATGGTGCTGGGATAACTGGATATTCATATCCAAAAGAAAGAAAATGGACTACTATCTTAGACTTGATAGAAAAATTAACTCAAAATGGATCAAGGAACTAAGTATAAAAGTGACAACCATAAAACTCCTAGAAGAAAATGTAAGAAAACATCTTCAAGATCCTATGTAGCTGGTAGTTTCTTAAACTTTACATCCAAAACATGAACAACAAAGGAAAAAATAGATAAATGAGACCTCCTCAAAATTAAACACTTTTGCACCTCAAAGGAGTTTATCAAAAAGGTGAAAAGGCAGCCGACTCAATGGGAGTTTATATATTATGGATAATAATAGTATTATTATCCATAATATACAGAAATACTCCAACTGAACAATAAAAAGTCAAATTACTCAATTAAAATATGGACAATAGACTTGAATAGATAATTGTCCAAAGAAGAAATACAAATGGCAAAAAACACAGGAAAAATATTCATCATTATTAGCGATTAGGGCAATGCAAATCAAAACTGCAATGTGGTATCATTTTCCATCTGCTAGAATGGTCACCATTAAAAAGTTGGGAAAACTACAAGTATTGGAGGGGATGTGGAGAGATAGGAACATTTATTCACTGTTGGTGAGAATGTAGAATGGTATAGCCACTATGGAGGACTATATGACATTTCCTAAGGAAGTTGAATATAGACTTGCCATGTCACCTAGCCATACCACTAGTAGGTGTATATGCAGAAGAACTGAGAAGAGTGACACAAACAGAAAGGATCTGCACAAGGATGTTCACAGCAGTTTCTTTCATGATTGCCAAAAGATAGAAATAACCGAGGCATCCATCAACTGATGAATGGATAAGCAAATTGCAGTGCATAAACATGATGGAATAATATGTAGCTGTAAGAAGAAATGAAGTTGTGAAGCATATGATAACATGGATGAACCTGTAGGACATTATGTTGAGTGAAGCAAGCCAGAAACAAAAGAACAAATGCAGTATGATTGCACTATTATTAACTAAATATATTATGTAAAATCATGGAGTTAACAACTAGAACATAAGTCACAGAAAAGGGAATGAAGTTAGAGAATGGAAAGCTGAAGGCTAATCTGAGCAGAATTGGTTAAAAAGCTGTTTATGAATCTTTGGAAATGAATATTAATGGTGAAAACACATCATAGTGTTTGTAACTAGCAGAGCTATTATATGGGTATGACAGTGGCTTAAAAGAAAAGCCTAAGGACATGTACATTCCTAGAAGGAATGCTAAAAAAAATGTCACCTGGGCCTGTATAGCATAGTGAACTCTCATGTAAAATATGAATATGGGTAATATTGCATATATAGAACAGTTTTAGCAAAATATAAATGTGAATAAACTAAAGAGACAGATAAAGAAGAGCAGCTATAAATGGCAGTGGAAGCACAGAGAGATTGAGAGTTGAAGAGTTTTTATGTGTCTGGTTTTTGTTTATTATTATTATTATTGTTGGAATAGTGAAAAAGCTCTAATAATGATTGAAGTGATGAATGTACAACTATGCAATTATACCAAAGACCATTGACCGTATACTTTGGAAGGATTTATCCTTTATTAGTATGTATCAATAAAATTGATTTGTTAAAAAAAGACGACTCCTTTGAGTTGAAAATAATGATTACACACAAATTTTTTGCTAATAAATGGATTCCATCAATGAAATGATTAATATGCTTCCCAGATTTCACATTTATTTTATCCGGTTTTGAACATCGATACTTTCTATAGGATTCCTGTCTCACAAGCTTGAGACACCTGTCAGCTGGATATGTATTGAAAGGAGCCAGAAGCATCACAGGAACACAAACATGAGGTCACAGCTTCAACAGAGTGCTCTTTTGGTATTTTGTGGGAGTTATGCTCCAGTACCAAGTTAAAAGATCAGACAGGGGTTTAGTTGATCTAACTGTATTTTCATACTCTGGCTCATGCTTTCTCTGTGAGTGTAGGAATAAAAAAAATTTTTTTTAATGTAAGGGTAACAAAGGGTAGTTTTTCCTGAAAGCAGTTCAAGTTCAGGTTGAAATGTCGAAAGTGATAGCATTAAGTGCACTGTATAAATATTCATGAGATCTTTGTCTTGTTTCTGTCCCACCACTTACAAGTTCTGGATGACAAAGGGTAAACTACCTAACCTTTATGAATCTCTGTACTTCCCTTTTTAAAATGGTGATAGTATTAGCTGCCTTGCCTCTTCTTGGGTGGTGGTGAGCACCCAACAAAATGATGGACAGAATTATACTTTGTAAAATGGCCAGGTCCCATAGCAAAGTGAACTATTACCTACTAGCTCTGTTCCCATTCACCTCTACTTCTCCAAAAAGAAATTTTACCCACATTTCAAAAGTTCTTGAAATGTGCATATCAGGAAGGAGCTGCTAATAGTCCTATAAGCCTATACTCTTTCTCAGGGGGAAGAAATGTTCAGGACGAATCAAGGAAGTCTCTTGCCAGACTAACTGCACACATTTTCCAGGGCCTTTCATGGGCAACTGTATGTAATGTGAGTTTTAGAGTCAATGGAGGGAAGCAGACTTGGCCCAATGGATAGGGCATCCGTCTACCACATGTGTGGTCTGCGGTTCAAACCCTGGGCCTCCTTGACCCGTGTGCAGCTGGCCCACATGCAGTGATGATGCGCGCAAGGAGTGCCGTGCCACGCATGAGCGTCCCCCACGTAGGGGAGCCCCACGCACAAGGAGTGTGCCCCGTAAAGAGAGTGGCCCAGCGCAAAAGAAAGTTCAGTCTGCCCAGGAATGGTACCACACACACAGCGAGCTGACTCAGCAAGATAATGCAACATAAAGAAACACAGATTCCCGTGTCGCTGACAACAGCAGAAGTGGACAAAGAAGGACACGCAGCAAATGGACACAGAGAACAGACAACTGGGGCAGGGGGTGAGGGGCAGGGGGAAGGGGAGAGATATTTTTAAAAAAAAAAGAGTCAATGGAACATTGCTATTGAACAACCCTCAAGTCTAGCATAATGCCTCATCCATAACAGATCCTTAATGTATATTTTCAAATGCATTAAACAGCCATGTGGATTAATAGCAAATGGTTTAAATATGACCCAGCTAGCAATGACATGCTGGGCCCTACACCAATGACTCTTGCTTTCCCTGGGTATACCAGCTCACATCCAGGCTATACGTTATACACTCTCTACTCTGAACACATCCCGGGGAAGGGATGATTCTCCTGTATCCTGCTAAAAATAGACAGTGTCAGAAAAATCAATCGACTAAAATTTATTGAGTTTCTACTATGTATAAAACATTGCTTCACTGCACACAAAGTAATGTAAGATTTACTGTTCCATCAATGTGGTAGATTTCTATCTGACCATAAACAAAGATTAATGCTTTATAAAATATAAAAATATAAATATTTCCAAAAAAAGGGGGAGAAGATTTATATCTATAAATAAATGGGAACACATAACCTCATCGGCATAGCAGGTGATGTTGCGGGTTCCTGGATACAGGTATGGGTCCTCGTACCTGGCGCTGGGGCTGGAGTTTCAATGCCCATCTGGGAGCTGGCACAGGTACCTCAGCCCCACAAAACAGAGTGATGGAACCAACACTCCTGCAAAAAGCCAGACCCTGAAAGGTGTTTTGCTCTGTGTAAGGTGCCAGGGGAGCTAGAAGATGTCAGCCCAGAAGTCTAGAGAAAAAAGCTTGTCTTCTGTTTGGAAATCTGCATGAAAATTTTAACCTCTGAGATGATTTGTTATTTATGCCAAAATCAGGCTACAGAGGAATTTCATCACCCCTAAAACTCCCTTGTGGATCTATCTGTGGCCATATTCCCTCCTTCACCTCTAAGCCTTAGTAACCACTGATCTGTTCTCTGGCACTATAGTTTTGCCTTTTATAGAATGTCATATAAATGGAAACAGACAATCTTGGCCCCTTTGAAACTGACTTCTTTCACTGTCAAATGCCTTTAAGATTCATCCAAGTTGTTGAGAATATGAACAATACCTTCCTTTACCTTGCTGAGCAATATTCCACTACATGGATGTACCACAGTGTTTTTACTCCCTTGATCCTTTGGCATACATTTGAATTGTTTCCAATTTTTAAAATGAATACAAATAAACCTTCTATAAACATTTGTTTAAAGGTTTTATGTGAACATAGATTCATATTTCTTCAGTGTAAATACCTATAAGTGGGACTGTTTGGTCATACGCAAAGTATATGTTTAACTTTATAAGAAACTGTCATACTCCTTTCCAAAACTTCCTGCACTGTTTTGCAGTCACACCAGCAATGTATGAGTTCCAATTGCTCTGGAAATACCTCTTGATATTTTCAGTGTTTCTTTTTAGATTAATAGTTTAGACATTCTAAGAGATGTATATATCATCATGGTTTTAATTTTCATTTTCCTAATGACTAATGATGTTGAACACTTTTTCGAGGACTTAACCTGCCTCTTGTGTCTGTTCAATTACTTTGCCAATTTTTAAATTCAATTTTGTTTTCTACATGTTGAGGTTGAGAATTGCTTATATATTTTGGAATATAATCTTTTGTCAAATGTGTGCCTTAAAATATTTTCCCCTAGTCAGTAGTTTTTCCTTTTAACTCTCTTGTTATGTATTTCAATTTATCTTTTTTTTTCTGTCATTAACTGGGTGTTTCTTGTTATACCTAAGAGCCCTTTGCCTAATACCAGGTCATGAATCGTTTCCTTTTTTTTAAATTAAATTTTTATAGTTTTTGACTTTACATTTAGATTTATGGTCTATTTTGAGATAAATTTTTGCATAAGGTGAGAGATTTAGATCATGATTCTTCTACTTCTCTTTTTTCCTTAAGTTGCAAGTCCAGTTATGTCAATACCATTTATTTTAAGGAATATTTTTAATGAATGCTGACAAAACATTTTAGAGAGATATATTTCAAGAGATAAAGATGAAATGTTATAATATCTGGCATTTGTTATAAAATAATTCAATGTGGAAAAATGGACTGTGAGTAAGGATATAGTTGAAACTACATGGCTCTGACTTTATAATGTTGAAACTGGGTGCTGGGCATATGGGATTCATTATGCTATTCTCTCTACATTTTCCATACTACATTTTCCATAACAAACATTTTCCATAATAACTTTTTTAAAACACAGATTTTCTAATACTTTAACACAAATTGTTTAAGAAATCATAATGGAAATATTTTTTTAAATTAAATGAAAAACAATGACAAGTAAAATATGATGCAGATGCAGATAAACTGGTACTTAGAAGAATGGGATTTATGGGATGCAGCTTAAACAATACTTAGAAGAAAATGAATATATTTAAAAAGAAGAAAGATTAACCATAATTGAGGTAAGCATTTGTCTTTAAAAATTACCAAAAATGCAGCAGAAGTCAACCAAGAAAAAAATGGCAGTTGGACATAAATAATAAAGAAAAGCTGGAGTTGATAAAATATAAAACGAATCTACAAAACCAAAAGTTGTTTCCTTAAAAATACTATGAGAAGCTCTAACAAGATTCCTGAAGAATGAAAGATAGGAAAAGCATAAATAGATAACTTTAGAAGCAAAGAGGCTTACAAAGGACATTTTAAATAGAGATAATATTATAAAGCACTTCATGCCAAACTATTTGAAGACATTTTGTAAAAATATAAATGACCAAATTAGGAAATAGCAAATCAGTGTAATAGAAATATTATCCAGGCTCAGATTTTATTACACTAAACTTTCAAGAACCAAATAACCAATTAAATATAAAACTGTTGCAGAAAAATTCAAAAAGAAAGAAATTTTTCTTGTTTTATGAGACTAGAAAAATCACACAAAGGTAATACAACAAAAATTATAAGCCAATTTCACTTCGGAAAAGGAATACAAACATACTAAATAAATACTAGCAAAATAAATTAAACAATAAATATTTAAATACACTATAGATGAGTTGGCTTTATTCTAGGAATGCAAAGATTGTTTAATATTAGAAAAGCTCTTAATAAAGTAACATTTCATTCATTGTAGCAACAAATGTTATAAGATGTTTAAAAGAGACAAAACAAAAAGATGTAAGACTTTACAAGGAGAAACTTAAAGAACACAAATAAACTGAGGGATGCTTTGATTTATCAATGGGAGAATACAATATAATGGAAGTGTTTATGTATACCCATTAACAAAAATTATGATTTTTTTTCATGGAACTTTAGAAGCAACTCGAGAATTAACATGGAAGAATAGAGAGAACAGACAAGTGATTTTGAGATAAGCAACTTGGTGAAAGTTGACTTTCTTATTGTCAAGTCTCATTACAAAGTTAGAATAATTTAAACAATGCAGGTCAAAAATTGATTAAGAAATAATTCATAAATCATAAGAAGATTGATAAATTAGACTACATTAAATTTTTAAATTAGACTACACCAAATTTAGACTACATTAAAATGTACATTAAGACGAAACACACCGTAAATAAGTAGAAAGACAACCCACATAACCATATAACGGGAGAATATATTATTAATGCTTATAACTGAGAAAGGATTAGTATCAAGACTATACAAAGAACTCCTATAAATAAATGAATGAGAAGAAGATAGCACAATTGAAGAATAGACAGAGATGTAAATAGGCAAGCAAGAATAAGAAAGCCACATAGCCAATAAGAATATGAAAATATACTCAGTTTTACTATTGGTCATAGAAAAAAATTAAAACAGAAATGAGCTAGCTAGCATTTTACACTCATTAGTTTAGAAACATTTTTAATTAAACTTGAGATATATATATATATATATATATATATTCATCCACCATGACTGATATGACATCACTGAATGCAAAGTTGAGGAGGGATATGCAGAGTTGGCATTAAAAGTTTAAAATCTAGTGACCTAATTTTAAGTATATATCCTTGAGAAACTCTAGTTTATAGGAACAGGAAACATTATTTTTAAAAGAAAAAAGTTGGAAATAACCTAAATTGAAATAAATAAATCTATATCTGGTAATCTAAATAATCTAAATAAAAACATGGATAAACAATTTATATTCCCATAAATACAATACAGCAGTTAAATGAATAAGCTAGATCTATATATAACAATGCAGCTAAATCTCAAAATCATAGTTTTGAGTAAAAAAATAAAATTGCAGTATGATAGCACGCAAATTTCAAAAAAAACCCAAGAACATAAGATTGTTTAGGGATATACAGATATAGGCAGTAAAATATGAAAATATGGAAGGGGAAGATACACACAAGCTTCTAGCTTGTGATAACCTCCCAAGAGAGAAGGAGTGGAATGGGAAGAGGGTATGGGGCTTCCATTGTTTCAGTAACCCTTTACAAAAAAAGAGAAAGATTCTGCAGTGAACCTGGGAAAACTTATTTTAGATCTGGGTGAAGGGTACATGGTTCTTTGTTGTGTTACTTTCTCTGCTTTCTTCTTTTTTTTTTAAGATTTATATATTTATTTATTTCTCTCCCCTCTCCCCCAGCCCCCCCAGCCCCACCTCCCCCCGCCCCCTTGTCTGCTCTCTGTGTCCATTTGCTTCATGCGTGTTCTTCTTTGTCCACTTCTGTTGTTGTCAGCGGCATGGGAATCTGTGTTTCTTTTTGTTGTGTCATCTTGTTGTGTCAGCCCTCCGTGCGTGCGGCGCCATTCCTGGGCAGGCTGCACTTTCTTTTGTGCTGGGTGGCTCTCCTTATGAGGCGCACTCCTTGCGCGAGGGGCTCCCCTATGTGAGGGACACCCCTGGATGGCAGGGCACTCCTTGTGCGCAACAGCATTGAGCATGGGCCAGCTCCACACGGGTCAAGGAGGCCCAGGGTTTGAACCGCGGACCTCCCATGTGGTAGACGGACGCCCTAACCACTGGGCCAAATCCGCTTCCCACTCTTTCTGCTTTCATTGCATGTTTGAAATATAATATTCTGGGGTAAGATCTTATTTCGGGTCCTAGAAGCTAACAGTCATCCATCTGGGATGGGGGCGGGAGGTTTTGTTTTTGTTTTTGTTTTTGTTTTATATAGTGATTCCTTTCATTTTTTTAATTTTTTAAAACACTTTAAAAATGTTTTAAAGATACTTAGATTACATAAATGTTACATGAAAAACATAGGGGATTCCCATATGCCCCATTCCCTATTCCTCCCACACTTTCACACATTAACAACACCCTTCATTAGTGTGGTACATTTGTTGCAGTCGATGAACGCATATTGGAGCATTGCTACCAACCATGGTCTATAGTTTATGTTATAGTTTATGCTTCGTACCATACAATTTTGTAAGTTATGACAAAATATATAATGACCTGTATCTATCATTGCAACATCATTCAGGACAATTCCAATGTCCCAAAAATGCCCCCTTATTACACCTGTTTATCCTTCTCCCTCCCCTCAGAACCTCCAGAGGCCACTACCTCCAAATCAATGATAAAAATTCTTCTATTGCTAGAAAAACAGTAAGTCGGTAGTAGAATAACCTAAGTCTACTCTAGCCCATCATTCATTCCGGGGTGAGAGGTTTTGTAGACATGAATGGCTTGAGTAGATACAATGTCATGCGCAGTATTAAATGATGGTAATATATGAGAAGGTCTTCAAAGGGACTGTCATAACCTGAGGGAGCCAGGGAGGGCTTTGCATTCCGTGGACTCTGTATGTAGCTGCTGGGGCTGGACTGCCCCCTGGGAAATGTGGTGGCTTCAACTTTGGGCCACTGGGGTGGGATATCACGCTGGTTATAGATGATTATAGTGTCTGTTCAACTAAGATGTCTGCTTTCACAACACACAAAAGCAAGGGACACCAAAAGGAGTCAGCTAAGAATGTCATAGGCATGTCAACCTTGAACCAACACGAAGAAGATGCAGAAGCAGGATAAGGCAGACATAATTGTTCTGTTAACCACAGAATTAATTTCCTTTCTTAATTTGGATGAATTTCACTGAACTGATTTTACGTCTAACCCAAGCATCCACCAATCATATTCAGGGTCTGCCTGTCTAAGGAGACAGAATTAAAATAACCATTTTAAAAAACTATCAAAAATAACTATTTTATATGTGGATGGCCATTAAAAATAAGAAATGCCTAAATCCCAGAATGTTAGTGCTAGCATTCAGAGATGTACTTATTCACTTTCTTCTTTCAGGTGAGGAAATTGAGGCCCCAAAGGGATTTTATGACTTACCAGATCTCATAGTGGAAAATCAAGATCTAGGGCACAAATCATTTAATTAGCCACACACTATCGCCAGGAAATTGTTCCATTACACAAATTCAGGGAGACTGTTTACAGTTCACTCTTTTATCTCAAGCTCAAAAAAAAAATTCTAATGAAAATCCCAGAGGAGCTGGAATTTCCAAAGACAACAAACTCCTTAATTATGATGTGCAGCTAGCTTCTTTTACTTCTCACTTATCTCTGAAGTCGAATTGCCCAGTACCTCTGGATGCTCCCTGACAGGTCCCTGTGATTTGTATCAGCTCCCAAAATTTAAAAAATGCAGACTTGCAGCTCTAATTTGCCAGAATCCTCAAGATCTCTTTTATCATGCCCTGCTGCCTGGATGGAGAGCAGCATTCTCTTTAGTGGCAATCTGCTCTAATCATTTTTTATTCAGGTGGCAGGCAGGATTCAGGCAAAACATGAAAGACAGTGATTGGAGCATAGTGTCTTCAGATAGCTTAAACCACATCACTCAGGCAATTTTGATCCTTTTTTATTTAGCCACATTAAACAGGCTTCTTTTACAGCTCAGGAGACCGAACCACTGCAAAGGATATAAATAAGGTGCATCGGAAAAGAGCGTGGCATTTGGAATCTGAAGCTACTCCCTTCTAGAAGTGTGTGACCTTGGGTGTCTGTCTGAATCCTCCTTTCCTCATGCACGAAATGGGAAATCATAATACACTCATCACTGGATTATTGGGAAGGGGAAATGAGCTTTGAGAACCATGTATGAAAGCACTTCATTTATTGTAAAGTGTTACACAAATGTTCATACCCTGTATTCATTTTGTATGTGAATTTTTTAAACTTGCCATCTTGTCCAGAAATCAGTTAAAATAAGACACACCAAAAATTTCCCAGTAAATGTCTAACTGCCCATGTCCTTTCTAAAATTTATGTCTTTAAAATCAATTCAGATCTAGTTTGATTTTTTTCTTAATGGTATTCCGGGTTGTGCTGTTCTGAAAGGTGGACCATAAGGACAAAGTGTGTAATAAGCAATGGCCTTATTTACTAGCAGTTTCTGGAGACAAGAGAGAAATTGTTTCTTTGCTGCCAAATGACAGCAATTTATTTTGCTTTATGAGGAAAAAAATCAATGAGAAAAGAGGAAGGGGAATGACAGCTTCTGGGTCACAGAGGAAGAAATTCTAACTGGCAGAAGCTTGAGGGACTCTGCGGGTTAGGAGATGGGCGTCAGCCTTTTGATGATGTAGACCCTCTCCATGGAGCTGAGCGAACAGGACCCGCTCCAAGGGCAGGACAAGTCTTGTCCCTCACTTAGTTGACTTTTCCTTTTCCTTGGTCTGACTTGCAAATGTTGGAGTGGGCTCTTAAGAGTGAGTTACTTGCATTGGGACTGTCATCCAGCAGTTGCCCACCAGGCAGCTCAACACCACTGCTGGGGCTGGCCTCCAGGGCTGATGTGTTTCCAATCCCCTTGGAATCCTTTCATGTTTCCTGGCCCCACACTAAGAGTGAGGTCCTCATGATGGAAACCACAATGGTCCATTCTCTCTTCATCCTTAAGGAAGCAGAGCTCTCAATCAGAGATAATTGTTCAAACTACTGTGGGGTCAGTATTGCTCTGCCATTTGGGATTTAAGGAGCAAACATAAAATAAGTTGACCCTGAAATATTCTATTATTGTCATATTTTTTCCTAATGCTTAAAATTCCCATTGGTTCATGGAAAAAAAAATGTTTGTAAGTACAAAATTCATATCAGAGGGCTAAGTATAGGGGGCTAATACTCATTCCTGCATATTATATGAGTTCTCTCTTAAAAGTCTTCTTAATATACATTTTAATGAAATTATACATATATATTTTAATGGCTGAGGGCATTATACACAAGCAAATGATATTATATCATTTGGATCACAAGGATCAGTTTGCCTGATATAGTCATATTCTTTTATTCTCTTTTTGGATAGCTATTGATGGACTATGATCCAACGTGAACAACAGAGAGGAGACATTTAATAGCTGGAGAATATTATGAAGGCTCTGAGGTACCAGTGGGGCCACCGAAGGGTACTGAACGGCAGGTTACAGAAGAAGGAACTCTTCTCAGGGCTTCTTGTTTCAGTGTCTTTTCCTTAGTTGATCACACTGTAGGCTATAAATTGGAATTTGATTAAAATCTCACCAAAGTCCCAGCCACACAGCCCTGTCATCTGGTAAGTACATGCTGAAGTAGCTACAGTCTTGTTACTCAAAGTGTGGACCCTGAACCAGTAGCAATATCATCTGGGGAGTTGTTACAAATGCAGAATCTTGGACATATCTGGACTTACTGAATCAGAACCTATAGTGCAACAAGATTTCTGGATGATTCCTACACTCACTAACTTTTGAGAAACACTAGACTGGAGGGTTTAATAACAAGGTAAATAGCCTATAGAGTTTACTATAGTTCTTCTAAAGATACCCTGGGGTGGATCAAAATGGGCACTCTTAACACTTCTCTTTAATAAGCTCTTAACAAAGAAAAACAACTTCTTCATTGAGTACAGTGGACAAAGAAGAAAATGAAAGGAGTCCAAATGGTTTTTGCACTACCGTACCCCTGCTCCTCTACCCATGGTCCCAAGATGGAATATTCTAATGGTCTGGAAATTTTTCTTCCAAGCATAAAGAGAATCTGTGTTGGAGGTGACAGTAACAACTTTTCCTAGAAGATGACTTCAGGACCTTCCTACAAGATTTCTATTTGGGGGATGCTGGAGGAGCAGGTTCTCATCTCATCTCATCTGCATCCACAGAAGCATCCAGATCTACCAGTATTGACAGGGTATCTTCTAAACATGATGGCAATGTCATACATGTCAGGGAATCCCCATTCCACTCTTCATATAACGCACTCCCCATTTCTGTGCATGATGGCTTACCATTCACTGGTCTGCCTCCTTCAAAATTTTCACATTAGGCATGGGGCTCACTTGTCATTGAGCTGAAGAAGAAACCACCCAGCCGTTATTCATATCTAATTATTATTAAATACCAAGAAGAATACATACATATCTATTTATAATGGTTAAATGGCTTTCTCTTGCTTACGGGGACACCATATGGGAAACACAAGAAACTTAAAACACATGTGATGATCAGATCTTGCTTACTAGCATTAAATCATCTGTATTTTGGTTATTCAAAAAAAATGTATCTTGAACCAAAACATATTTAGTGAGATGTATATCTCCCTTTGTCCAAAGGTAAGATAATCATAACAATATTCTTTAGGAAATTCACCATAAATACTATCACATTTGCTAATGCAAGTTTCACTGTAGTTGGGCTAATGAAGAACTATTAAGCATTTGCCTTCAGATTTCTAGAAGAATCATAATGCTATTGGATCTATAAGAATATATATGATACATATATACATAAGTCAATTTCATACAACTCAACCTAATAGAGAAGGTGTCAATATTGGTAGATCTGGATACTTCTGTTGATAAAGGAAATACAGCTCATTCATTAAATATTTATTAAGCACCCATAAGTGTCAGGGATTGAACTAAGTGCTGATACCCATATTTCTATAAGGTACAGTCTCTGTCTCCCAGGAATACATACTGTTTAACCAATAGATTTCAAATTCAGTTGCCCCTCATTATCCACACCCTTTTTATCTCAGTACTCACTAGCCAAAGCTCAGAATTGGAATGCATGAGGATACTCAGGGTTATCCTACTGAGTTAAAGAAACCAGTACTACCACTCACCTCTGGAAACTGAATTGCTTTTCAATTTCCCTGACCCTATACTCAGACAAAACAATTTGCAAGTTAAGTATCAAATGATATCTCATCATTCCATGGAACATCTAGCACACTATTGAGTAAATGGTTATTGAATTGTAGACTTACCTGAACATGTTGACAGGGAAAGCTTTTCTTTGCAAGGTAGAGCATCCATATGAACTAGGGAAGTATAATAATTACTTGCTATTTACTACAATTCTCAGCTGCATAATGGACAAAATGATTATTTTCACCCTCCTCCAAGTACTCATGAGAAGTATGAGTACTTGAGGACACAGACTATACTTTCTATTTCTTTGCATATTCCATGATAAAGGGCCTGGCAAAGTGATGAGCACAATTTCCAAATTTAGAACCAGGGAATGAGATCTTTAGAGCTGAAATTTAGAGAGCACTCAATTTGGAAAAAAGGACAGAGTTCTGGAAGTGTAACCTGCAAAGAGGTAGAGATCCATTAATAGAAGAGTTCAGATGATTCTAGGACTCACAATTCCAGGTTTGTTACCTTTACAAAACTCTCTGCTTTGGATTGGTGCATTGGTTGACCAACGGTTGGACAAGGTCACTGTATATATTTAAGTCAGTGAAATTTATGAGATTAAACTGGGAATCTGAGATACAAATTTCAATTCTGAAAGCTGGCTTGAAGCCCTAGAGAGAACAATGGCCTTATAACAGCAGAACTCTGATCTACGCCTCTACAGCAATCACCCCCAAAAAGTCAAACCATAAGCTCTATACCAATCTGCCCAGAAAGTCAGGATTTTATCAACAGCCTGCTTCCCTATGTTTTGCCCCCTGCTTCCAACTCAGGAGCAACCACAAACCAATCACAAAAGACACCCATTTCTAGTTAGTCTGCCTCCAGCTGCCCATGCCAGAGCATAACTTAGGCCTTCCCAATTTCTAACTATGAAGATTTCCCACTTCCCTGCCTGCCTTTGAGCTTCTGCCAAACTCAAGTGAGGGTGGCCAACTCTTTTGTTATAGTAAGGTCTGAATAAATTGGTTTCGGTGGGTTCTCATTTGCACGGTCTTCTTTTATTTCTGTTCCCCCACCCTTCACTACCATCAAATCTGTGGACCTCCACCCCTGATAGGAAACAGCTATTTTCTCTTTATATGAAGGAAAATATTTAAGGACCAGCCATTTCTACTCTCAATACACATGCTGATTAAGGCTTTTTGTGAAACTGAACCTCTGTCAGCTTCCTCATGAGGTGGTTTCCATCACTTCTCTCCAGACTGGGACTCTCCAGGTCCATTATGTGGCTACTCCAGTTGGTAGTGGCAGCCAAAAATGGCAGTAGTGTTAATTTTCCTTTCACACTGTTTCCTTGTAGAGCCCATATATACTTTGAAAAAAATCTCATATATTGCCTGGTTACTACTATTGCTGCCATCATTATCAACAAAATCATCATTATTAAAACTAGCATATATAAAATAGTTGAAGTAGAATTTAAATTTAAGGCTTACTTTAGTCTTAGCCTGCCTTTATTTTGGAGCAAGATTTTATCTACATGTTTCTATATATTTCTCCACCCTTGAAAATATTTTTACTTCCTTACAAGTTACACCAAGTAAAAGTAAACATTAATATGTTGATTAGCCTCTGGGTTGCAGTAAACTGTAAAGATGATCCCGAAGTACTTTCAACAGATGGAAATATTATGATTACAAGTAATCTTTTTACTAGAAAAATCTTAGCCCTGAAATCATTTTTTTCCCTTTATAAAAGTCTTACTTCCAAGTAACATGAAGCTAAGGGCCCAAATGCCTTCGGCATGTCCTTGTTCCTTGAACTGCTCTAGGTCAACCTTAAACTTACCCTGTGGTTTAATTTTTGTTAAATGTGAAGAAAAGGTCACCTTGGAAGTGCATTTAGCTCAAGGGAAAGCAGAAAAGCCACTATTCTGGGCTGTAAAATCAGACTAATTTGCCTCGTTGGTGATATTTATAGGAAGTCTATTTTTTCCCAGTTGTATGTCTTTCTATTCATTTGTCAATACATTTTTATGTCCACTCTTTTCTAGGCACTGCACTAGATACTGAGAATACAGTAATTTAACATGGCCTGATCTTTGTCTTCAATACACTTAGAGAGTATTTAAGGGCACAGACAGATGAGGCAGAAACCAAACGCATGAAGGTACAAATATTCAGTCTTTCTTCCCCAACCCTGCCTGCCAACTCCCCAAGGGAAGAAAGATTCTGGCTTCCTAATTATCTCCACAACTCTTTTTTTAATTGACCAGAAACTTAGTAAAGCAAAAAGCAAAAGAAATCCAAAGAATGCAGGGAAGCAAAGTTGACCATCACAATAAAAATCCAATGGGGGAAGAAGACAGGAAGCACACAAGGGCTAGGAACGGGAGAGAGTTTGGGGGGATGAAAGAGAGGAAGACAATTTTGGTTTGCCTTTATTGTTGCTGCTATTTTAAGCATCTTTTGATTATGAGAGAGTTACAGAAAGTGAGAGATATATCCAAAGAAAATGTTTTAAAAGCTGTTTTTTTTTTCACTTTACTAATGTGCCCAATTTCCAACATCATTCCTAGTAGTTTCCCAAGAGAGTAAAAATTTAATTGCTCTCAGTAGTTATCTTTATAAAGAAATACTGTTCAAAGAGAATCAAATATTGTTGAAAGTGGGCCATAGGTGTCCCTGGTTATATTGTAATCACAATGGCAAACGAGCAATTGCAATACAGCAGTAGGAATGCCATGATAGGGAAAGTACAAGAGGCTGTAGCATGAGATAGGGAAGGCATAGAAAGGATCAAGGAAGGAACTCAGAGGCAGGATGTCTATGCTGAGGTCTGAAACATGAGCACGAACTACCAAACAAACCACTACACAATGAGGGGTCAATACATAGACTAATTCAGAATGGCTGGAGTGGATCAAGTGTTTGGAAATAAAGGGGAACATAAACTCAATCTTCTTTCATAGGAATCTTGCCCCAGTTATCACATGCACACAGCTTACCATTTGAGATGGCCCTGGATTCGGAAGTTAATATAATTCCAATTCGTTTACCTACACACACGCATACACACAAGTATATTTGAGTATACATTATCATCATATGATACATGTGTGTGTGTTCAAGATTTCTTTCTCACTTTCTGAATAAGAACTAACTTCTTTGGACTCCCAAGACCCCTATAGTGGAAACAATCATTAGATTTACGCCTTCCAGAAAGTCCCTCTACTCTGACCTTGCCTTTGTCCTGTCGCTTTACAGGGACTAGCTCCCACTCACTAGAGGCTCCAATCAGCGCCTGCGTCTCATTACCTCCTCGCTCCACCCAGCTGATTACCAAAGGGCCAGGGGAGAGGGTGCTGCACAACAAAGGAGCATCGGGCAGTTAGGCCAGAGCTCTCCGCGGGGGCTGTTCAGGCTGATGCTTTTGACCCTGAGTGCTCCGTAACAGAGGATGCAGGGATACAGAGGCACGGTCCCGGCCCCAGGAAATAACAGGTGAATTGGCCCTCGGCACCCCGACTCCAGCCCTTCTTCTCTCGTGGCGCTCCAGAGGAAGCTCCAAGTCAAGTCAGTGGGCGAGATGATCTGGGGCGCCTCTCTTTCCTGCCGATGGAGCGCCCCAAGTCTGTGACAAGACCCCGGGGAAGGTGCCATTTGGGTCTGAGGGCTGGGAAGAACGAAGGCACCATGAGCTTATAGGACTCAGGAACTGGGCGTCGGGGTATCTTTGTCCTGAGACTTGCTCAGAGGACACACACACACACATCTGGGGGCTCCAACTTTGAGGAAGTAAAGTTTGAGGAAAGATAAGAAAATAGAATCTGCTTGCGGCCTTAGGTTAGGTTCCCTGGAAGCAGATCCTGCGATGGGGTGTCACCTCTTCCATGAGGTCTTCCTTGGCTCCCTACTTAAAATTGTACCCATTTGTACCCATTTCTTCCTCCACTACTATCACTCTTCCTTTTATTATCTTTCCTCAGTAGTGCTTGCCTTCTAACATATTGCATATCCCAGTTATTCTTTGCTTGTTGCATGCTCCTTCCAGTTGGAAGTATGCTCCATGAGTGCAGAAAAATTCTTATTTTGCTAATTGCTGTTTCTTTCGGACTTAGAGTTCCACCTGCCACATACAAGGCTTTCAAGTCCTATCTCTTGTGTTTAGAAGTTTTTTTGATGTAAAGAGTAACCCACTTCTCTCTCTGACCCATTTTTCTTCTACTCAGCCCAATTTCCTCTTTCCCTCCTAGGTATCCTAACTGTGCATGAATACATCACTCAGCACTCTTTCAATATTTTCTATCCACAGATTCCTGTTGACCTCACTCACACATTTCCCTTTATATATCCCAAAGGAGATTTCTAGATCAAACACTCATATTGCTTGATTAATTGGGAGAAAGCTTCTACTATGTAAACATTATCTCAGTAAACAATGAAAATAAAGACGTTTCACTTTTAAGCAGAGCATATACAAGGTTTTGAGAGTGAAACTTTGTGAAAATCTCCAAAGACACTGGAAATGACAAGCAAAATGGTATTTGGGGTTGATTTCAAATGTCAGAGTAACCTCAGTCAATAATGAACACGCTGGTTGTTCCTGTTGATTTATAATTAAACTTAAAGCGACTCTAATTGTCCTAATAGGCTTCTAACTGAAATCCATAGGCTTCAAAGATATTTACAAAGAAGTCCTTCCCTTCCTCACAGAATTGCATTCTCCTTTTGGGCCTGTAAAATGTTAAAGAGGGAAGTGAGAGTGCTCTATTATTTTTGGTAGACAGAATTTTCTTTTTTTTTTTTTTTTTTTTTGCTCCAGTGACCAAGAAGGCATTCCTGTGGCAGCATCACTGACTTTGCAAAGTTTGGCTTAACTTCCGTGATCTCTTCACGAACTTACGACAAAATAAACATATGAAGTTGGTAGAAACACGTCATCTCTTCTTGTGAGCTCCGCTGGAGAGGAGGAAGAGAACCTATGTTTGAAGTAAGAACAACGTTGCCATTTGGACAGCTGCAGGAACGGACCTCGGAAGAGGACAGCTGGGCCAGGTCATGCCTGGGACTGTGAGCATCCTGGTCTCAACTTGAGGCCTGGGAATAAAGGGGAGAGCCTGTGAGATGGGGTGGCGTGTGCCCGGAGTTTATTGTGTAGGTTGTTAAATTCATAGCTGTGCCTGTGCCATATTGAAATCCATTACTTGCCATGTGTTAGGATGGCAGGTTTTTAAAGCTATTTCTGGGTTTCAAAAAGTCAGGAGAGAGGTACAAGCCATACAAGGATGAAAGAAGTGCTCTCTGCACCCATCCCTGAAGAGAGCGAGCGATTCTTTGTCTTGCACCAGTTACCACATTTGTAGCAGCAGTGAAGTCTTTAAACCCGGCGCTACCTATCCACTAACCAAGAAATCAGTGAGCTCAGCATGGTCGACACTTGATATCAATTTACCTAAGTGCTTCCTTCTTCTTTAAGGGCTTTTAGCATATTCCAATTGTATTTCCTACGTATATCTTGAGTCCAACCAAATAAAAAAATGTTAACTTTTTAAAGAGCTATATGTCTTTTCAAATAAAAATATTGTATACTAATTTAAACACAAGTGCCACTTTTTGATTTGACAGGCTACTCCCCTTACTAACCACCGCTCTTACAAAACATGCTGAATTTTTATTTTTTCTTCAGAAACATCAATCAATCCGTGAGTCTTCTTTTAGCATCAAATGCAGATATGAGCATGCAGAACCCCCAGTCATCAGACTCTACCCCTGATCTGGCAATGAAGGTGGGAACTTTGCCACTTCCCTTAAGAACTTGTCACCTCTGCCTATGTGATGGGCTTGCCAGGCCCATCCTACTCCTTTTCCTATGGGCAGGCAAAGCTTCCTAACTTTGAAGTCAGTGGGAAACGGGAAGAGATACAGTGGTATACTTTCCAAAAATGGTTTGTTGGCTAAGCTTGAGCCTACTGCTCACCAAAGCTTCTTGAAGACCTCCTAATGATCCTTAACATGTTAGGGGCTTTGAGAAGGCCTACAAAGCCTCATTATTTTGTTTAACCCACCAGGATTCAAATTCCTCCATATCCCATACAGCCTTCTCAGACTTGTGCATTTACTTACGTAGGATGAGAATCTATTGTGGAGTTTTGAACAGAGGAGGGAAAAGATGTAAATTTTGCTCAATAAAGCTCATGTGGATGCTGTGTGAGATGTAGCTGAAGGAGATGTGGGAAAGACAAAAGTAGGAAGATGAGTGAGAACATAGTGTAAATTTGAAATGTAGTAGTAGTTATAGATGATGATAAGAAGGTGTCACTTGAAGGTAAGGCTTTTTTTTTTTCCTGACTGTTGGGATGTGGCATATGAGAGAGAAGAAACAAGGATGACTCCAGAATTTCTGTCCAGAGCAACTGGAGGAACAAACCTTCCATTTACTGAAAGGGGAAAGACTCTAGAAATAGCAGATATGGCGGTCGGGGGGTAAGTCAAACATTGTTCTGCACATGTTCATTTTAAGATGCCAATTAGATATTCAAAAATACCAGGATCCCCCCACCAGCTTTTGGTGAATGCTGAACTCGAGGTGGCTCAGTGTGGTGGTTCTCAATCCTGGCTGCAGGTTGGACTTGCCTGGGGAGAGTTAAAAGTTTCAAAGCCCAGGATGCCCCCAAACTGATCATGTAAGAATCTCCAGGGTAGGTCAAGGCCACCAGGTTTCCCAAAACCCTCCCAGTGGTCCCAAGGTGCAGTGAGGCTGAGAAGCACTGGTTGGGTGGCATCAGAGGCTTCTGGGTTTGGAATGGCCATGGAACACTATTAGTCAGAGGGACAGGACAGAGGGGTTTCCTGGATGTCAGGAAACTGGAAACAAGGCAGGTACCACGACCAGGAAACGGGGTTCCCAGAGCACCCAGGACTCTTCAGGCACTTTCCCTTCCCTTTCTCCACATTTCAGGAATGTCAGGCCTGCTTACTTCCCACGAGCTGATCTTCACTTGATCTCAGGGGTATTCGTGGTACCTGGGAGCCCCGGCCCAGAGCTGGAGCCTCCTCTGCTGGCCTCTGGGGATCCCTGACAAGGGGCCATTGTTTTTTTTCCCTTCTCTCTTTATTTTTTTTATTAATATTACATTCAAAAACTATAAGAGGTCCTCACATCCTCCCCACCCCCCTCACCCCACTCCTCCCACATCAACAACCTCCCCCACCATCGCGGGACATCCACTGCACTTGGTGAACACACCCCAGAGCACCACTGCACCACATGGACAATGGTCCACACCATAGTCCACACTGTCCCCCAGCCCACCCAGTGGGCCATGGCAGGACATACAATGGCCAGCATCTGTCCCCGCAGTACCACCCAGGACAACTCCAAGTCCTGAAAATACCCCCGCATCACATCTCTTCTTCCCTCTCCCTACTCTCAGCAGCTACCGTGGCCACTTGAACTCCACGGCAGAGCCTCCTTCCCAGGGCAGCCTACGGGAAACTGATCCAAAAGCCAATTCGACAGCGCTAGGAGGTGTGGGGCATGGAGCTGCAGGGAAGGAGTTTAGGAGACTAGCCAGACCCTGCGGAGGAGGGAGAGCTGTCCCTGGAATCCAGAATTTTTGCATTTCTTGGTGAAACTCACAAATTCTTGTTCTGCTTTGGATGGCCACAGTTCTCGGGGAAATACCTTCATACACACACCACACAATACCCACACAAACACACATACCACACACACACTCTTTACCTATACTCAACACACATACGTAACATACAGACTGCTCATACACACACACATGCACGGACACAAAGACACTGCACACTCATGCATCCCACCTCTCACCCCCAATGCACACCTCTCCTCCACTATCCCTCCCCTATTAAATCTCCCAGGAAAGGGTCTGAATGAGCTTATTCTCTCTGTAGATGAATGAGGGCTACTGTTAAAATTCATTTTCTGTGCTCCAGAGAATGTATAATTTAACAGAAGGGGACAACACCGTCTGATTAATTTTAGCATTTCAGGTATCAGAGCTCTGGGAGGGGAGGATTCTGCAAGACAAGTGTCCTTCCCATTCTTCTGTAAGCCACATTATTTAGGAGCCAATACACCTTGTTCACTTACAAAGCTACTCTTGGCTGAAGGAGAAATGCAGGTGGGAGAAGACCCCTCAAAACTCCTTCACCCCAGTGGGCAGTTTTATCCCAGGAGTGGCCTATTAATTCAGACCCAAGGGAAACCCTGGGGTGACACTGATTCCTCTTCCCAAGCACAACTGAGGCTATCGGTGCCAGCCCAGCATCGCATCCTGCAGCTTCCGTGCCCCAGCAGGGCAGATGTGAAAGTCGAGCATATGCACCTCTTCGCCTGAGGGCTTTCTCTGATCTCCACTTTGCCCACCCTTGCAGTGGGCTGGCGTTCCAAGGCACTGAGACGTCCAAAGAGCAGCTCTCAACAGAAGACTGCTGGGAAGTAGTGTATAAACCTCCCAGTTCCTGACCCCTTGAGTGGGCTAATTCTGGGGCACGCTCTAGACGGGCTTGAACCCCAGTTGCCCTCAGTGGTGACTGCTTTGATAACACAGTCTTTGGGGCAGCCTTTTCACCATCCAAGGATTCTTAGGCATCACCCGTCAGATAAACCACTTGTACTTTAGGGAAACCCATGCTAAGACACCAGGAAAAGGACAAGTGCTCTGCAGCTGCCCCGGACGAAAGGTGGACAGAGGTCCATTTAGATAAAAGGGATCGGAGGCACAATCATGCCTGTGAATCTGTCCGGTCATCAAGATTTGATTTATAAAGACAATTTGTGAAATTTGCCTCCCTGCTGGGGTAGGGACAGAGTGACCATGTAAAGAGAAAACAGATGCACTCAGCCTGCGGCCTCACACATCTGCTGGACGAGTAACGGCTATAATTTTCCAGGAGGGAGACAATAAAGAAATTCACATAAAACTTTATTGTGTAAGTGACACTGGTTATTATAGTCAGCAATCAGAAAGCTGCCCTGAGGACAAAACTTTTCTGCCTATTAATGTGGAGAAAATGGCTAGCCTGCTTCCTAAGATGTAAGATTCATGCCAAAGGAGTTACAATGCCAGCAAAATACAAGAAAGATGTAGCAAATGTGTGTTGCAGGAAAGATAATAAAATAAAACCTAAGCATTTCAGAGCTCTTGGGGCATATTGAATCTATGGGAATTGAAAAATAAAGGGCTTGGAAAAAAAAAAAAGATCCTTATGGTGAGGAGAGGAAAATATTACATTTTACCATTTTTGAAAGGTATGTTTTCCTGGACCCAACTTACAGTTGTTGAGACTGTACTAAATACCAAAATATCATTTCATAAGGGTCCAAACTTTTGGTATTTGTTATCAGGTCATATCCCAGAGTTTTCATTTGCAGTGTGGAGAGATATCAATGCAAGAAAACAAATTGCAAACGATACCTATATAATAGTTATCACCACTTCGACCTGCTCCCATCACCCAACTTCTCCTACATGTTGATGCCCCTCCTGTAAAGCCAGCTTCTGTGGGGCAGCCAGAGCACCCATGTCTTTACCTTCTCCACACCTTCCCTTCTGACACAGCTCGAAGGGGCTCTGCACCAGTCACAGGCTGTGGGCAAGCTTAGAATGATGAATGATTTAGGGGTTGGGTTTACTATATTATCATCATGACAACACAAATGTGGTTTTGTGGGCTACCTTGATACAGCAGTTTGGATATCCCAAGTGCTCTACCAAACACCAGCATCTGCATCTGGTCTCACTCACCCAAATCTCAATATATATGGGCTGCTTATGTTACAGCCCAATGCATGTCAGCGGAGGGGCAACTGGGACTAATCCACACAGACATTCAGGGATGCAGGCTCCTTCCATCCATTGGTTCCACCATCCCCTGGACAGGGGTTGGAAAACTTTGTTTTTAAACAAAATATGTTTGGTTTTGTGAGCCATGAGGTCTCTGTTGCAGCAACAGCCACTGTAGTGTGAAAGCAGCCATAAACACAGATATACACACACGGGCACAGCAGTGTTCCAAAGAAAACGTTAATTCCAGACACAAGAGGCCAGACCGCAGGACAGAGAATGGAGACCCTGATTGTAGGGCCTCGGAGTTCTCCACTGGATCTGGTCAGCAGTATGGAGGAACTTGCGGGAGATTTTTCCAGGGGCAGGCCTGGAAGTACCTCATACCAGTTTTATTCTCACTCAATTGGCCAGATCACAACCTCACACAACTTCAAGGGAGCCTGGGAAATGGAGATGAGCTGTGTGCCCAGAGTGAGAAGGAAGCAGGATTTTGTGAGCTCATTCTATACTAACTTGGAAACTAATTGCATTTGTTGCTGCTGTTGTTGTTTTAGGGGGTACTGGGGATTAATTCGGGACCTCATACATGCAAAACACAAAGCTACACCTGCTCCCCCAATTGCCTTTTATAGTATAGCACCTACAGAAAAGATAATCTGAGATTCTAAAGAATTGATTTTAGTAATACAGCTCCTGTAGGAGTTGAGAACTGCCTAAATCTATGATGAAAGAATTTTGCCCACAACTGTATGGTGTAATGTTCGAGGGAAGCATTGTTTAAGCAAGTTCAGAAAATCAAATATTTTCTTGTACTTAAGAATACTGAATGTTTGCACGTGAATGAATTCTTCAAATCTTTCCTAGGAATTAAAAGAAATCCTGCTGGATTTCTGCTTGGAAAAAAATGAACAAAGTTGTGATTCCTATATAGGAATAATAAATCTCTATTTCTTTTTAAAAGTTCATAATTCATACTTTCTTAAATGAACATTGGTTTTCCCCCAAATCCCACTAAATTAATGATATTTGGCTGCAGCCATGGACTTGGTTAATAAACCAAGTTTTGTGTCTTTATGCAGTTTTGGGGGATAATATTAGCAAATTTAGAATTTATTTTTCTTTCATAATTACTCAAGTGATTATTTTCTTGGCATCTGGCAATAGAAAATAATGATTTTTTACCAAAGTCTGAAAGGCGACCGTTTTTAGTAACATAAGCAAAACCCAAGGGCTAAAAGGATATAAATGAAATGTCATCAGACACTCTTGCCACGAGGTAAATAAGAGAAAAAGAAAGATCCGCTGTCACTGTTGTGGTGTCTGATTTGAGTCAGTATAAGTAAAAGCCAGAGAAATAACTTCAAGGTGCTTGTCTTCATTTTTCAGCCTTCAAGCCTTCTAATGAGGCTGAGCTATGAAGATACATCTAAAATTTTAATAAGGAAAAATGAAAAAAATATGGCAGCCGCTACTCCAGTGCCCTTCTAGGTCACCCTAGAATTCTTAAAGTTATTGTGACTGCTCTCAATTCTGCGTAATTTTGTATTCTGTAAGAACAACTTGCCCTGGCTCCAAATACCAAACTACTTTTAAAATTGCATTTGTTTTGTTTTATTTTGTTTTGAGATGCTAATTAAAAAAAAAAAAATTCCTGTTACTAATGCTGTTTGCCTCCAGCAGGTGAACCCTATGCATCAAGGCAGTGTTTCTCAAAGTTTAGCATGCCTAAGAGCCACCTGGAAGGCTGGTTAAAACACAGATGCCAGAGTCCACCCTTGGAGATTCTGAGTGAGCAGGTGTGGGCGGGGCCTGAGCTTCTGCATTTCTAACATGCTCCCTGATATTGCTGCTGCTGGACTACACTCTTATTAGCTTTAAGTTAAGGGTCTTTCAGGTTCATAACACACTCCAGACCTTACATTCTCAGCTTCCAAACCCAACTGAGAAAATAGAAAACCCCAGTCCTAGAAGTAGAAATATTCCCTCACTGGGATTGGCCAAAATTAAGTTACTTGCTCACCATGAGCCAATGTCATTTTTCCTGTAACCCTATTGATGAGCTTAGGCTAATCAGAGCCACCCCTGGACCTAAGACCTAAGCACCCGCCGTATTATATTTGTTTTCCTACATCAGGAATGCCTCCGAATTGGTGGGAGCCCTCTCAACCTGAGTTTAGTTGGAGTCTGGTCCGCCCTGGAATTTGATGCCCTTGGGACTGCCCTAATCAAAGGGGACTGGAGTCCGTGGAGAGCTGCCTGCTCCTCCCTGGCTTCCAAGGGACAATTATTTGGTGCCTTCTACAGGAAGTGGTCCCAGTAGGATTTTGTCCCATTTGCCCTTGGAAACTGACTTTTCTCTTCTCCTGACTCCCCACCTCTTCTTCCTGCTCTTGGGATCACCTCCAAAATGAAGTCCTTGTACCCAAGTCCTTGTCTCTTATTCTGCTTTGCAGAGAATGTAAACCATGGCCCCACTTAAACCACATGGGCTGAGCCTAGAAGACGCTGCTCTCCAGAGGGTCTCTCAGGGCACTGTTTTGCCAAAAGGGAGAAAGGATGCTAAGAGTGAAAAACAACACATTTTCTAAATCCAGTTAATTTCTAGAATTGAGTGAATACACAAAGAAATATTATCAACTTCCAAATCCAGAAGATGGATCTGGGGTTGAAGTACTGCAATGTAGCGGGACTATCTGGGTGATGCATCAGCTAGAGACACAGGCCTTCCTGCAGCTAGAATGGGAGAGGGGACGGGGGCTTGAGTCTCATTATTAGACTTGATTTTGGCTAAAAATAAATTTAAAAAAATAAATATGCTGGGAAGCGGATGTGGCTCAATCAGTCGGGCTGCCTTCTACCATATGGGACACCCTGGGTTCATGTCCTGGGGCCTCCTTGTGAAGGCAAGCTCGCCTGCACACCATGGAGAGCCACCGGCCTGCAAGTGTTATGGAGAGCCAACTCAGCAAGGTGATGCAACAGAACAACAAAAAAGAGAGACAAGTTAAAAAAAACACAGAAGAGCGCACAGTGAATGGACACAGAGAGCAAGCAAGCCGCGGGGGGGGGGGGGGGGGGGGGATAGATAGATAGATAGATAGATAGATAGATAGATAGATAGATATGCTTTGCTACCCACAAAATCACCTAACCTTTTTGACATCTCCCTCAACTTTCTGATGCAACCATCTTCCCAGTCCATGGAGAATTGTGAAGCCCAATCTTTCCACTGCAAAGTGTATGTCAATCTTACATGACTTAATCCAAGTCCAGGTCTCAAAGCTTCCCTGTCGCCTGTGCCTTTCGTACAGGACAAAACTAGGCTAAGGCCAGCTGATGGGCCAGATGGCACTGGAGTTATACACGAGAAGGGAGACTACATGCTTAAGTCTTACTCCGACCAGGAAATCATTTCACTTCATCAGGCCTTTCTGGAAAATGTTAACTGAATGTTTTACAGAGACACATCCCAAGGAACTCTACTCCTTGGAGAGGCACTTTCACGTAATTTTTAGAAATGCTGCATATTGTGTTCTCCACTCAGAGTCACCGCGAGCATTAATTTATTAAAGTCTCCAAGAAATTGGGCTGGGAACAGTATTGCTTCACTTAATTTATTCCAGTTTTTCCCTAATTTAGCTGAGGCAAGATCCATTTGAATTTTTGCTGTTGTTGCTGTTTTGGGGGTTGTTTTGGTAGCTGTCTTCGTGCAAAGTCCTCTAACCCTTCTGGAAATTCTGACATATCTAAAAGTGACCGGAAAAGTGTCATTCCACCAGTCCTCCAGGCAAGGAGGTGGAGACCGGTGGGAAAGGCATCCAGCGGGAAGCTGAACACTCCGCTGACCTACGTCCAGGTCTGTCCCTGCGCTTGTCTCCAGGCCAGCTCTGTCCCCACCACCTGCTTGGTGTTATCACTGCATTCTGTTTCCCTGAAGGCAAGCGAGGCATTAAAACCGAAGGAGCGGTTTCTGTAGTATCTAAAGAATAGGGATTTGTGTCATCATTTCTGATATTTTTACATCCAAAGGGCAGATATATTTGCCTTTTGTAACGTGTTATCTGAGAAACTCAGCATTTGGAGTAAAAGGACGGTTGGTGGGATGCGCGTGTTCTAGGTGTACATGGTTCACGCAGTAGCCCTTGGGCCACTACCTACTTTACGTGTAAGAATCATAACACACTATAACTGAAGCCTGCATGTATTTGTAGTGCTGGAGAATGAAAGTTATTTTCTACAAGAGTACAAAATTCACCAAGAAAAGAATTAAATGTGGGAACAAGTGGAAAGTTCGACAGTGAACTCAATGGTAATTTTAAATGCACTGCAGTCTTGTTATCTTAATATACTGTACAGGGTAGCATTTTTTAAAAAACCCTGAAAAAGAGATGCTTTCTCTGATTATCCACCTCAAAGGGCAGCTCCCCCACGCCTCTCCCATGCTTCAGTTTTCTCCATCCAGTTATCACTGTTATTAGATCATATTTGCATTTGTTTATTGTCCATCATCCCTTCCTCACAATAGAAGAAAAGCTCTGTGAGAGCCCAGGCTTGGTCACGGTCACTGTGGGGCATGAATAGGCCTCCTGCAGATATTTGTTTTTGTATTTGTATTCCAATGCTACTGGTTTTTTCTCTACATATCATGTACCTCTGCGATTCCTTCATGAATAGATGAATGGATGTGGTAGGTAAATGGATGTGGCAAAGAAGTTGCAGTTAAGCTTGGTGATTTTACCTTCATTCCCCTTTGTCCTTTCAACCCTTCAACTTTTTTTGCAAATGCTGCTTTTTGAAGATGATTTGGAAATTGCAATGTATTTTTCTGTCAGGTATTTAGCAAGTTTGAGATCGAAAGGAAGAAAAGAGTTTTACAGGGTAACTGCATTTAATGGCTGCAGAAACTGACTTGCTCAGAGAAAGAAAATACTCTATAGGATTACAGTTGCTCTTTATTAGTGAGAAATGTTGAAGTTATAAAGAGAATTTATTGGTATAACTGCAGGCACGTTTTCATTTGCATAACTTGACTCGTTCTCCTTATCGGTGTGTCTAAGGCTGACGGTCAACATGCAACACTTTCTTCCCTCCTTCTCCTTCCCACTAGTTTTCTTTTGCCTGTAGCTCTTCTCACCAAGGTCCCCTATCTGCATTTTAAGGTTTATTTGCACCACTTGGGCCCATTCAGAAAAACAGAACCTATAGCAGTAATTCAAGATAGCAAATTCAATATGAACCCAGGGAAGCACTGGGAAAGTTGACAGCAGGGGAAGGAGAGGCAGGGATGCCTTCATGAGTATGCAGCCTCTTCTGCTCCCATCTTGAAAGTCTTAGCAATCTTACCTTTGAACTTGTGTGTTGAAAGTGAAGTCTGGTGGGACGATGGAGCATGCACATAAGCAGAGGAGATTGGCACTACATATATGTACACTGCAGTTCCCTGCCACCCATTTGCATATTGCATTTGCAGTGCCCCATGAGAATAGACTTCCAGTGGACCCACAATGGGGCAGTTCAGTGAGACTCAAAGGGAGTACAAGGTAAGCATGATTAAGTGGGAATACAGACAGTCCCAAGTAGTCTCGTTTTCCATTCTAACAAGAAATTGCTTTGAACTCAGAAAAAATGCAATGGCATTCTGAGAAACACATATGACCGAGGAACCCTATAATATCCTTTCTTACTAGTATTACTTCCTTGTATTTACCAACCACTTATGCTGAAAATGATGACATAGAAGGAAAGGTAACCCTAAGTCCTTTGCAACCCTAGGTCTTTCGCGTCTCAATGTTTCCTTGCACATCAGTAAGCCAAAAAACAGGAGGTGTTGGTAGAATATGCACATTTCAAGAAATGAAATAAAAACAATTTAGTTTTGTGTGGTATTTCCACTGTTCTGGTAAGAAATGAAATATGCACCTATGAGCAACAAAAACAAATTGTGCATTTGAGTGATTGCACATATGAGTTAAGTGTTGTTGTTAAATGCATTTGAAACAGTCATTGCACAATATAAAGATATATGGTATTATCCCAACAATTGCAAATTTTACTTCTTCTTTACTTAGAACAACATTAAATAGCAAATAATGTTTTTAAAAACCCACAAAACATGAGACATTAAAACAGAGACTGTAGAAGAATAGAAAAAGCTAGAAATACAAAGGGAGAAGAAAAGATTGAGTCCTGGAGTCAAGGTCAGGAGGCATAAGTGGGGAGTCTGGGATGGGGCCCTGCTGTAAGGAGCTGGAACCAAGGTGGGACCTGCTGAGGATGGTGGGAAGAGATACTGCCTGGGACACAGGGAAGGCTCACTCAGTGCCAGAGACCCAGTCAAAGTCTGCAGCCAAAAACAGAGAAATCATGTGGCTTCATCTCTCTTGATGCCCTTCAAGTTCCTGCCATTGTTTCCCGTTGGCCACACACAAGATTCTATGGGGCAAGGTAGCTTAGGATGGTTTGTGAGAAGACTAGAGCAGGGAAGGACAGGGAGGAGATCTGAGGAAAAATGGGCAAATAACCTACATACTTACTCATTTATTTTTCTACACAAACCTCTAGAGCAGGCACACCCACATAGCTTGAAGATGCCCCCTTGCTTCCTCTTCCATTACCTTACCATGCCCTCCCCATATCTCCACCAGTCCAAATCCTCATCTTGAATGTCTAGTCCCCCATAAAGTTTTCTCTAGTCACAGTGGAAGGGGTGGACTCCAATTCCCCTTCAACTGAATTTCTGTGGCAACCTCTGAGCTTCCAAGAAGCTGCTTGAAGCAGTGGGCTTTTGTGTTCTTGAGACCAAGTTCAAATTTCTGTGCTGACTAACTGGGGCACTGTGAAAACTTTCTTATTAAGCTGCAGTTTTCTAATTTGTGAGGAGGGGGTGATAATAGCCACGGCTTGGGATTACTGTAAAGATTAGATATAAAATACAAAAGAAGCTAAATACAAAAGACACAAAAAAATGGACATTATCTTACAACGAGCAAGATGGCAGCAGAGTAAGGGGCTCTTAGAATCAGGAGCTGCTACAGAGCAGTTAGTAAACACCCAGAACTATCGGGAGCTAGCTGAAGCACCTATTTGGGGGATCCAGGAGACCAGAAGAGCATCAAGCAACATCCTTGAAGGAATGGAAGGAGGAGACTGCCCGCCTGCAGAGAAGATTTGTAAGTAGAGAACTCCACACCCTGGAGGCCAGTGTCCATCCTCCACTGGAGGCACAAGCCACCTCATGAGCTATTCCACAACTGGAATTGAAAGCTCCACTTCCCAGAAATGGGGAAGGAAGGGACAGTTAGGCACCAACTTCAGCTACTGATTAGTAAATTAGGTGAGCTAAAGTATAATCCCAAGAAGAACTAAAGTTTGAACCTGTCCAAGTCAGAAAGAAGCTGGTAGCTGCCATCTTAACCCTGCACCTGGCAGGAGGAAAAGCGGGGCTAATTGAAAATCACAGTGATGGTGGGGACTGGCTTTTTTCTATCCAGATCAGATTGCAGCTCTAGCCTAGGCCCCAGCCTCACTTCTGGCAAGGAGGAAGCTGGGGAAACCTGTACCAGCCTCTCTGGGAAAATACAGGCTATGCTGCAGAGGTCAGTGATCATTTCACTCTGTCAATGCAACACTCCCCAGGAGTTATTCATGACTGAAATTGGAGGTTCCATTTCCTAAAAACAGGAGGAAGAGACATTTGGCCACCAATTTCAGCTACTGATTAGTAAATTCAGCTAGCTAAAGTATAACCTAAGAACAGCTAAAGTTTGAACCTGTCCAAGTCAGAAAGAGGTTGGTGGCCATCATTTTGATTCTGCCCCAACTTGAGGGAAAGCCAGGCTGACTGAAAATCACAGTGACAGTAGGGCCTGGTTTCTTTCACACAGTTCAACCTGCACCCCTAGCCTAGGCTTCAGCCCCACCTCTAGCAGGGAGGAAGGTTGGCAGACCCTGCACCAGCCTATCCAGGTAACTGCAGGTACATTTGGCTGGCACAAACTGAATAATCAGAAGTCTACCAGGGCGACTATGGTCCTGTACTGCATAGATTGCTGTCCACACCTGCACCTTCATCTCCACCCCAGGCAGGGAAGAAATGGGCATGAAGCTTTATCAGTCTCTCTGGGCAACTACAGACTAGGCCTAGATGACCTGGATTATTCCACACAGCTATGGCTCTTTCCTAACCCTGGCAAAGGAGAAAGTTGGGAAAAGCTTCATCAGTCCCTGGAGCAATGAGGGCAGCTTGAGCCTTCACAGTTTATAGTACCAACTATATTCTTGGCTCCTACTGCACAACCAGCAAGGGAGAAAGGGTAAGAAGCCATAAACTAAAGAGAAAAACTGCGCTAGGAATAAATGCTCTAATAAGTCAGATGACAAGACACCAACAAAAAATTACAATCCGCACTAAGAAACAGGATGCTATGGCCCAGTTAAAGGAACAAGATAAGCCTCCAGATGACATAAAAGAGTTCAGACAACTAATCATAGATGTTCTAACAAATCTTCTTAATAAATTCAATGAGATGACTAAAGAGATTATGGATATTAAGAAGACATTAGATGAGCACAAAGAAGAATTTGAAATCATACATAGAAAAACAGTAGATTTATGGGATGGGAAGGTGAAATAAATGAAGTTAAAAATACATTGGAATCATATAATAGGAGATTTGAGGAGGCAGAAGAAAGGATTGCTGAGCTTGAAAAAATGGCCTCTGAAAGTGAACATACAAAATAACAGATGAAGGAAAGAATGGAAAAAATTGAACAAGGTCTCAGAGAACTAAATGATAGAAGAGATATGCAAATATATGTGTCATGGGTATCCCAGAAGGAGAAGAGAGGGAAAAGGGGCAGAAGGAATATTTGAAGAAATAAATGGTAGAAAATTTCCCAATCTTACTGAAGGACATAGATATTCATGTCCAAGAAGCACAACATACTCCCATCTGAAAAAATCCAAATAGACCAACACTGAGACACATACTAATCAGAATGTCAAATGTCAAAGACAAAGAAAGAATCCTGAGAACAGCAAGGGAAAGCAATGTATAATATATAAGGGATACCCAATAAGATTAAATGCTGATTTCTCACCAGAAACCATGGAAGCAAGAAGACAGTGGTAGGATATATTTAAGAAATGACAAGAGAAAAACTTTCAGTCAAGAATCTTACATCCAGCAAGACTGTCTTTCAAAAATGAGGGTGAGTTTAGAATATTCACAGATAAACAGAAAATGGGAGAATTTCTAACCAAGAGACTGGATTTTCAGGAAATACTAAAGGGTGTGCTGGAGCCTGAAAAGAAAAGAAAGGAGAGAGAGGCCTAGAAGTAAGTCTAGACCTGAAGATTATATCAATAAAAGTAATTAAAAGTGCCCAAAGAGTGGTGAAAATAAAATATGACAGATAAAACCCAAATATTCAAGAATAAACTTAACCAATGATGTAAAGCACTTGTATTCAGAAAACTACAACTCAGTGTTAAAAGAAATAAAAAAAGGCCTAAATAATTGGAAGAACACCCCATGCTCATGGATTGGAAGACTAAATATTATAAAGATGTCAATTCTACTGAAATTGATATACAGATTCAATGGAATCCTGATAAAAATTCCACCAGCATTTTTTTAAGTAAATTGAAAACACAATTATCAAATTTATTTGGAAGGATAAGGGGTCCTAAATAGTGAGAAAAATCTTAAAAAGGAAAAGTGAAGTTGGAGGACTCTCATCTCCAAGCTTTAAATCATATTACCTAACTAGAGTGGTGAAAACAGCATGGAACTGGCATAAAGACAGACACATAGACCAATGGCACCAAATTGATGGTTCAGAAACAGATGCTCACACATATGGTCAAGTGATTTTTGACTAGTCTCTCAAACCCACTTAGCTTGGGCAGAACAGTCCATTCAACAAATGGTGCTGAGAGAACTGTATATTCATAGCTAAAAGAAGGAAAGAGGACCCCTACCTCACACCTTATCCAAAAATTAACTCAAAGTGGATCAAAAACCTATATATAAAAGCAAGAACCATAACACTTACAGAAAAAAAATGTAGTAAAATGTCTTCAAGACCTGGTGGTAGGTGGTGGATTCTTAAAGGAGATAAAAGGAGGACTGAGATGGACTACTGATGTTTAATGTATGTAGAAGTTTTAATTATCTTTACTATAAAAGTGTAGAAATGTATAGAGTGGATGGTAACACATAAGGAGTAACAGCCAGTTTATAAATGGGGATGTGGCTGAAAATGGTAGTTTAGGGATGTAAATGCCAGGTGACAGAATGCTAGACAATAATATAGGAAATGAATAGCACAGTAACCCCAAAGGGGATAAGAATTGTGGTGGATGGTACAGATCCAAGAGTGTGCTTTGTGAGCTAGACAAATGTACATCACTATTGCAGGGTGGTGGGAATGTGAAAATCATGGGAGAAATACAACTGAAGTGACCTATGGATTGTGGTTAGCAGTAATAATGCAATATTCTTGCATCTATGCCAAAAATATACTGTGTTGCTAATGGGACAGTATGGAAATGTGTGTCAAATGTACACTATGGATGTGGTAACAATCAGATGACATTATCTCATAATCTGTAACCAATGTTCCACCACAGTGTGGTGTGTTGATAGAGGGGTGTTGTTTGGGAATTCTTAACATGTGCATGACTGTTTTTTTAAGTTTACGACTTCTGTTATAGGGTGGGTTGGAGAAAATACATCAAATGTAAGATAAGGACTATAATTAGTAGTAAGATTTTTTTTGTCTTTATTTTTTCAATATTACATTCAAAATATATGAGGTCCCCATATACCCCCCACCCCCTTCACCCCACTCCTCCCCCCATAACAACAATCTCCTCCATCATCATGAGACATTCATTGCATTTGGTGAATACATCTCTGAGCACCGCTGCACCTCATGGTCAATGGTCCACATCATAGCCCACACTCTCCTCCAGTCCACTCAGTAGGCCATGGGAGGACATACAATGTCCAGTAACTGTCCCTGCAGCACCACCCAGGACAACTCCAAGTCCCAAAAACGCCCCCACATCTCATCTCTTCCTCCCATTCCCTACCCCCAGCAGCCACCATGGCCACTTTCTCCATCTTAATGCTACATTTACTTCCATTACTAATCACAATAGTTCATGAATAGAATATCAGTAAGTCCACTCTAATCCATACTCTATTCCTCCATCCTGTGGACCTTGGAATGGTTGTGTCCACTCCACATTTATATCAAGAGGGACTTTAGATTCCACATGGATGCTGGAAGCAATCCTACTGCTTTCAGCTGTAGGCACTCTTGGCTCCCTGGTGTGGTGATTGACCTTCTTCAACTCCGTGTTAGCTGAGTGGGGTAAGTCCAATAAACCAGAGTGTAGGAGCTGAAGTCTGTTGAGGCCCAAGGCCTAGCTACCACATGGTCAGTCCAGAGATTCAGGTCCCCTGGGTATATATTAAACCCCAACACCAACTACAGTTCCAGTAAAAGTAACAGGAGAGGTTTGTGAACAAAGATCACATCTGAGTCCAGCTCCATCACACAGAAACACAATCTCCAAAGTAGGGCCAACTGACATGACCCTGAACTCCATCTGCCATGACCATAGAACCTGTGGGTCTCTATAGCCCTCAGAAGAACCAATACCCGGGGTTATATCTACTTTATATGTCTCTGGAATTTTGACAATATCCTTTCATAATTTGTAACAAATGTCTCAGGACAATGCAAGGTATTGGTGGAGGGTCGATGTGTGGGACTCCTGTATGATGGTATGCAAGTTTGCTTTGTAATTTCAAAACTTTTACTATACATTTATTGTTTATGTATGTTTATATATAAATGATATGAAAATAATAATAGTGTGGGTTGGGGGAAATGCTTTGGTTAGTAGTAATATTTTGATGATGCTCTTTAATCATTAGTTTAAAATGTTTAACAACATTGCAAGGTATTGGTAGTAGGATGAGGTATGAGAGTCCTGTACGATGCTATGCATATTTGTTTTGTAAGTTCACCACTGTTACTATACACTTATTGTTTATGTTTATGTGTGAGTGATATACGTCAATAATTTTTTTTTTTATTTTAAATTGTCATTATTTGTGTCATTGAGTTGGCATAGTTTGTGAACTTGTACTAATTCGTACTAACTCATGAATACGCTTCCTAGCCAACTGCTTTTATTTCTGGCTCTGCTCAGCTCACCTTGTTGCCACTTGAGTACATTTTCTGCCCAGCAAAGAAAGAACTTCTGGACTCTGAAAAAACTGCAAGGACAGCAACTTCCTAAAGCTTTCAGAAAAAAAAAAACAAGGGAATATGAGACTGCCAGGTCCTAAAAGCCGAGCAGCTTGGAGAAAGAGATTTAAAGCTCGTAAATATCAAAGGGCCTCTGGAACATTGAGGGCAGAAGGAGCAATCCTAAACATCATGAAACATAAATAAATTTGGATTGGATTTGTTGGCTTCATTCCCAGGGCAAAATTATTCTCCCCTTTCCAAAAGTAGCATTTAGCATGCCATTAACTTGGAATGGCAATTGTTTTTGTGAATACATACATTTTTTTGTAGCGTATGTCAGAAGTTGACATGCAATGGTACATTATTCTGAATTTATGCTCAGATGCACATATGTAGACACACAGCATGAACATGCCCTTTGGGGATGACCTAACCCAGTTCCTGTACCAAATTAGATCACTTAGCCTCCCCCTACAATGATCATCTTCTTTTGTTCCCCCAATTCTGGTATCATTATTTTTTTACATTTTATGTTTTCTGATCAGAAAATAAATTGCTATTTTTGCACATAGAAAATGTTAAAAAAGAAAAGAAAAGAACAATGCCCAATGAGCTAATTACTTTTCTTTTCATCCATTATACAGCCTTTGGAACCATAAGTTTTAATGACATCCTAGTGCCTCATTGTTTGATATACCATAATAATTTTAGTCAAGTGTTATTTTTCATCACTTAGGTTGTTGCCATCTTTTTCTTTCTTATAAAGATTGTCACAATGACCCACTTTGTACCTAAATTATGTGCACTGTAGCATTATTTCTTGTTTTATGATCTTAGCTCCAAAATTTCTAGAATACAACAGTGAAAATACATACACTTTCCAACATGGAAATGTGGGTAACTTTGAAGAAGGAAGCAACTGTAACTGTAGCTATTCAGGTTCTGATGACTTTTATAAGGTTCCAGTGACTTTCATAAGGGACCGTATGTACGGGAGAGGCCGCCTGGGGTTGTTCTCTGGTTCCTAATAGAATCTGATTACATTTCCCCATGTCTTATTCTCAGGGCTCTTGGAGAGAGCTGTTAGGAAAGTCTGGGATTTAAATCCATAGACATTGCCAATCTTCTCTTCAAAAACATTGCCTCACTAACCATTGATGAGACTTCTGATCTCCCTGTATTTCTGTCATCATAGGATGTCAAGCTTGGAAATGTGTAAGCTGACAGTTGGAGAGTAGTATCCTATTTCTATTTTAATATACATTTCTTTAATTATAATTGAATTTGAGCATATTTTCATATGTTTGAAAGTCATCATTTTGTGAACTCTTTGTTCATTTCCATCACCCATGTTTTCTACAGAGAAATAGGGCTTTCTCCTACCAATTTATCAGAGATCTTTTTACAGTAGTGGCTTTAGAAACAATATACTAACGGGTTGCAAATATATTTTTTAGTTTGTATTTCATCTTTTTTTTTCTCTTTCATTTTTTTTTTTGTTTTGAAAAGAAGACACTTATATAGTTCAAAAACTGGAACAGTATTTTCAAGCTATGAATTAAGAACTCTCACTCTCACACCTGTCCCTGCCAACTCCATTTCCTACAGTCTCATGTTCATCATTTCTTGTGCATCCTTCCAGTGTTTGTACAATTCAAGCAAATACATCTATAAAATCTCATTTCCTACTCTTTCTTATAAAAATACAACATTGTGGCAGCTTGAAATTATTTATGAATCCCAATAAAGACTTGACTTGTTCCCAGTTAAGGGACTATCCCTTGGCACCCACAGCCTGCTGCTAGGGCTCATAGAAGGAGCCTACAAATTGTCTATATTTTGGTATTATTTACTTTTGGATCTAATGTACAAATATGTCCATATAAATAATCCATGGATATTTGGGAAAATCATTTGTTTTTTACCCAAGTCCTCTATTTTCTTATTTATTTTAGTGCCAAATTGCTCATTCAAAAATTAGAGAAGTGTACTAAATTCTCCCAGATCTATTGGGTTTCTCTGTCTACCACCTTGTTTTCTCAGTCGGAGTTTTATCTATTTTGATGTTCTGTTTGTCAGCAAATACATACTCATGAGGATTCTGACTTTTGTGAAATGACTCTCCCTCTTCTGTTTTTATGCTTTCTGTCTTAAGTTTCACTTTCTCTAAGATTAAGCTTGCCATCCCTACTTCGGTTAGTTTGCTAGGGTTGCTATAACAAATTACCACAAACTGGGTGGCTTGAGAGAATTTATTCTCTCACAATTTTCAAAGACAAAAGTCCCTTATTAGGGTGTCACAGGGCCCTGCTCCCATGAACCTCACAGAGAAGAACTGCTCCTTGGCTCTTCCTAACGTATGGTGGTCTGCTGGCCATCCTTGGCACCGCTTGGCTGGCAGCTGCAGCCCTTCAGGAGCTGCCTCATCACCACATGGTCTTCTCCCTGCTTGCCGGTGCCTCTGTGCCTCTTCTTGTCTTCTTATAAGAACACGAGTCATAATGGATTAAGGGAGTAATCCATTCTACTCTTCATGACACCATCTTAACTCACTACACTCTCAGCAAGCCCCTGTCCAAACAGGGTAGCATTCTGAGGTTCTGGGATTTAGGACTTCAGTACATCTTTTTGGGGAACACAAGCCAACTCATGGTCCTACCATTACTTAGATTGCATTTCCCTGGTTATCTTTGCACATCACTTCCTTTTTAATCCTTTTTTATCATTTTACTTTAGTTTTCAGTTGTAAGCAGGAAATAGTTCAGCTTTTACTTTACAACCCATCTGTGAATGTCTAAATTTTAGTATAGGAGCTGGACTCATTTATGTTTATTGTCAGAATTGATATGCTTATTATGTTTGGCAGCTTTCTTTTTGCATATTATTTTTTCATGCTTCATTGCAGTTTTATTTGCTTTCTCTTGTTTCCTATATGGCGTATGTTTCTTTGGATTGTATCTTTTCCTCCTCTTGAAAATATACATTTCCTATACGTTATCCTGCCTGGTTACATTTATGGTTGTAAAAAAATATTTTTCAACTTAAAATCCTTTATATATCAAAGTTAAGAATGAAATAATAAAGCCTGATTTCCTTCGCTACAAGAAAAGCAGTTGGCTTTTTTTAATTTCAGTGCTAGATATTTATAGTTGATATATATTTTAATATTACAAGTATTGTCTTCAAGAAGACATGCTAAAAACTGGTGTTCAATTTGGTGACCAAATTTTAAAAGTTTTATAAGCAAATCATTTTAACTCATCTTATTACCATCACTCATAAGTGTATGCCATGGCTTCCCAATTCTTGAAGTTTTGATACAAATTTTCCTCCTAGCCATTTGGAACCCATAATCAAGTCACGTTTTCAAGGGAAGTACATAAGCATTATAGTTTCTGAACACTTTAATACATAAGACCATCTTTTCTGTGGTTTAGTCACATTAAATATAGTATGGCTGTGAAAGTATCAATTAGGAACAAACTTACCCCCCCAAAGCTACTTAGATATAATTGTATTACTTTCCATTATCTGGTGTTGCATAAAATAACCCCCACTTAGCCTAATATTTGTAAGAAACTCATTTCTTGTTGGACAATGACAGGAATTGTTTTTCATTATTTTTAATTAATTACTTCTAGGCTTATCAACATTTTCTTAAACATGTTTTAACACATTTCAATTTTTTTAAGCAAGTTGGTTTTTATTTTTTTTTTATATTGACTTTGTAATAATATTACATTAAAAATATATATGTGAGGTCCCATTCAACCCCAACCCCCTACCCCCCCTCACTCCCCCCCCCAACAACACTCGTTCCCATCATCATGACACATCCATTGGATTTGGTAAGTACATCTTTGGGCACCTCTGCACCTCATAGACAATGGTTCACATCATGGCCCATACTCTCCTCCATTCCATCCAGTGGGCCCTGTGAGGATTTACAATGTCCGGTGATTACCTCTGAAGCACCATCCAGGGCAGCTCCATGTCCCAAAGACGCCTCCACCTCTCATCTCTTCCTGCTTTTCCCCATACCCATCGTCCACCATGTCCACTTTTCCCAATCCAATGCCACCTCTTCTATGTGGACATTGGATTGGTTGTGTTCATTGCACCTCTATGTCAAGAGGAGGCTCAGATTCCACATGGATGCTGGATGCAATCCTCCCATTTTCAGTTGTAATCACTCTAGGCTCCATGGTGTGGTGGTTGTCCTTCTTCAACTCCATCTTAGCTGAGTGTGGTAAGTCCAATAGATCAGATTGTAGGTGCTGGAGTCTGTTGAGGCTCAGGACCTGGCTATCACATTGTCAGTTCAGAGATTCAAATCCCCTAAATATATCTTAAACCCCAACATTAACTGCACCTCCAGCACATTAGCATGAAAGTCTTATGAAGGGAGATCACATCTGAGTCCAGATTCATCACACATAAACACCATTTCCAAAGAGGGGCCATCTGCCCTGGTAGTTAACCCCATCGGCCATGACCATAACTCCCATGGGTCTCTTTAGCCCTCAAAGGAACCAATATCTGGGGGTTGTATCTGCTTTATCTGTCTCTCTGACTCTGCTCAGTTGTGCATGAGGGCAATCCTTCTGCCAGCCTCCAGACTCTTTTTTAGAAACTCGTAGCCATATAAACTCATTTCTCCTTTCCATTTCCCCCTTACTTTAGGTCAAACAGCATTTTAAAGTCATGGTATTTTATGTAGACATGGATATTCTGCTGATCCTCATTGAACCTTCCGTATAAGGTCATTTTCCAGTTGCATCATCAGTTGGTAGTTGATAGTGGTCCCTCGTTGCCAGGGAGGCTCATCCCCGGGTGTCATGTCCCACGCTGGGGGGAAGGCATTGCATTTACATGCTGAGTTTGGCTTCGAGACTGGCCACATTTGAGTAACATGAAGGCTGACAGGAGGAAATTCCCAGGCACAATGTTGCTCTAGGCCTTGTTCTTATTTTAGGTTTATCAGCTCACAAGCATAGTCATTAGCATCAGGGGCTCACTGTTGAACCCTCACTCCCTCCGGGTCCCCGCCACTGTACCTGGGAGACTGTCGCTGCTCCCCTAGGGACCACGACAGAGCACCACTGGCCAGGAACCCAGTACCCCCCCTACTGTGGTTTTTAATTGTTGCCACTATGAGTATATCCAAACATTACCATGCACCCTGGACATATGTTCTGTACAGCTCCCTGTCAGCCATATATCACCCATACCAGTATCCCTCCATTGCCATTGTTGAAACACTCTGTGATCCAGAACTCCCCGAAATTTGAAGCCCAATATAATGTCATAGTCCCTTACTAGGGAATGGCATATAGCGATGGGTTTAAAGGATAGATAAAGAACTTGGATAAAGTTAGATAAAGAACTTAGATAAAGAATGTTGACTTGAAAAAATTCCACATCCTATCTTTTTCTTTCCCCCCCTCCCCCCAATTATTCAGCTTTTCTTCACAGGAGTCCTAGACCACAGCAATGTATATATATAATATACAGCACTCCCACACATCCACCAGAAAACCTTTTCCCTTCCACAGTGATATTCTTACGCCCTATTCATATCATATTTACTTAAAGTGATGTACAGAGTCTGAGACATTAGCTTTCTAACAAGGTGACATCTGTGCTTACATTATGGTGCATACTTTAGGATACACAGTTCTTTACATTTTTAGTTATCCTATGTTTTACATTATGGTTTACATTATCAGTCTGTCATCTCCTATATGTTATGGTGTAATATTACATGTTTTATAGCCATCCTTGTGTACTCTCAAGAAACTCCTCTCTTACCCCCCATTTACTTTGGTTCCACACATTTAACGTCCATTTTCCCTTCCACCTTGGTGCCCACAGTGACAGCCAACCTCCGTTTCCTGAGGAGCCACTTCCAGAGATAGATGGAATAGTGTTCAGGGCCTAACTTGCTCAACTGCCCCAATGCCCTGGGAGCCACCCTTTCTCTCGAGGGATACAGTTCCCTCTATTTGATGGCATTAGTCCTCCCCAGGATGTGGGTCCACCCCCACTCTCACTACTTGGGTTTCTACCCCATGGTGTCACCCACTCTGGCAGAATGAGCATTTAGACATTCCCCAGGAGCCCGTCCTGCATCAGACCCTCCCCTCCGAGCATTCTAAACAGGTAACCCTCTTTATTATATTTTGATATGATTTTCTCGGCATTTTACTCTCCACCAACACCTGACCCTCTCCTGTGTTCGTATGCTACCCCTCCCTCCCCCCACTTTTGGGCAACGTTACCCATCCGTCCCTCCCCAGCCACCCTCAAACCCGCAAAGCCCCAACCAAAGGCAACCCCTTGCCCCCCTTTTATCTCTTCTTTGTGTTCATACTTACCACCATCTCGTCTTAAATTCCACCCCTGAAGACATCGGCTCATATCCTTCCTCCACCCTCCGATTTCCTGTAAGCCTATCATTCAGTCTCTTGCTATCTAGGGCAGCTTGTTTATTTCATATCATTGAGGTCATGTAGTATTTGTCCTTCAATGTCTGGGTTGCTTCACTCAACATAAGGTTCTCAAGATTCATCCATGTTATCACATGTGTTTGTAGTGTGTTTGTTCTTACAGCCGAGTAGTATTCCATTGTGTGTATATACCACATTTTATTGATCCACTCATCTGTTGATGGGCATTTGGGTTGATTCCAACTTTTGGCAATAGTGAACAATGCTGCTATGAACATTGGTGTACATATATCGGTTTGTGTCCTTGTTTTCAGTTCTGCTGGGTATATACCCAGCAGTGGTATTGCTGGGTCATATGGCAAATCTATGGCTAGTTTTTTGAGAAACTGCCATACTGTCCTCCAGAATGGTTGGATCCTTTTGCATTCCCACCAGCAGTGGATGAGTGTTCCCCTTCCTTCACATCCTCTCCAGCACTTGTATTCTTCTGTTTTTTTCATAGCTGCCAATCTTATGGGTGTAAGATGGTATCTCTTTGTAGTTTTGATTTGCATTTCCCTGATAGCTAGAGATTTGGAACATTTTTTCATGTGCTTTCTTGCCATTTGTATTTCTTCTTCGGAGAAGTGTCTGTTTAAGTCTTTTTCCCATTTTTTAAATGGGTTGTTTATCTTTTTATTTTCAAGATATAGGAGTTCTTTATATATGCAAGTTATAAGTTTCTTATCAGATATATGATTGCCAAATATTTTCTCCCACTGTGTGGGCTCCCTTTTTACTTTCTTGACAAACTCCTTTGAGGTGCAGAAGGCTTTAATTTTGAGGAAGTCCCATTTATCTATTAGTTCTTTTGTTGCTCGTGCTTTTGGTGAGATATTCATGAATCCATTTCCTATTACAAGGTCCTGTAGATGTTTCCCTACACTGCTTTCTAAGGTTTTTATGGTCTTGGCTCTTATATTTAGGTCTTTGATCCATCTTGAGTTGATCTTTGTATAAGGTGTGAGATGGTAATCCTCTTTCATTCTTCTACATATGGCTATCCAGTTCTCCAGACACCATTTGTTGAATAGGCCACTCTCTCCCAGTTGAGAGGGTTTGGTGGCTTTATCGAATATTATGTGGTTGTATATGTGAGGTTCTATATCAGAGCTTTCAATTCGATTCCATTGGTCTATGTGTCCCTCCTTATGCCAATACCATGCTGTTTTCACCACCGTAGCTTTATAGTATGTTTTGAAGTCAGGTAGTGTGATTCCTCCAATTTCGTTTTTCTTTTTCAGTATGTCTTTAGCTATTCGGGGTCTCTTTCCTTTCCAAATAAATTTCATAGTTAGTTTTTCTAGTTCCTTAAAGAAGGCTGCGTTGATTTTTATTGGGATTGCATTGAATGTGTAGATCAGTTTTGGTAGGATAGACATCTTAATAATGTTCAGTCTTCCTATCCATGAACAAGGAATAGTCTTCCATTTATTTAGGTCTTCTTTGATTTCCTTGAACAATCTTGTATAGTTCTCAGTGTATAAGTTCTTTACCTCTTTAGTTAAATTTATTCCTAAGTATTTGATTTTTTTATTTACTATTGTGAATGGTATTTGTTTCTTGATTTCCTCCTGATCTTGCTTATTATTGGTGTACAGAAATGCTACTGATTTTTGCGCATTGATCTTATAACCTGCGACTTTACTAAACTCATTTATGAGTTCTAGAATCTTCGTTGTAGATCTCTCAGGGTTTTCTATGTATAGGATCATGTCATCTGCAAATAATGAAATTTTGACTTCTTCCTTTCCAATTTGAATGCCTTTTATTTCTGGTTCTTGCCTCAGTGCTCGAGCAAGTACTTCTAAGACAATGTTAAATAGGAGCGGAGACAGTGGGCATTCTTGTCTTGTTCCTGAGTTTAGAGGGAAAGAGTCTAGGATTTCTCCATTGTAAACAATATTGGCTTTAGGTTTTTCATATATACTCTTTATCATGTTCAAAAAATTCCCTTGTATTCCAATCTTTTGGAGTGTTTTTATCAAGAAAGGGTGCTGTATTTTGTCAAATGCTTTTTCTGCATCAATAGATATAATCATGTGATTTTTTTCCTTCAATCTGTTTATATGGTGTATTACGTTGATTGATTTTCTTATGTTGAACCATCCTTGCATACCTGGGATGAATCCCACTTGGTCGTGGTGTATAATACGTTTAATGTGTTGTTGAATACGATTAGCAAGTATTTTGTTAAGTATTTTTGCGTCTAGGTTCATTAGAGAAATTGGTCTGTAATTTTCCTTTCTTGTGATGTCTTTGTTTGGCTTTGGTACTAGGGTAATGTTGGCATCATAGAAGGAGTTGGGTAATGTTCTTTCTGTTTCGATGTTTTGGAATAGTTTCAGCAGGACTGGTGTCAGTTCTTTCCGGAATGTTTTGTAGAATTCACCTGTGAAGCCATCTGGCCCTGGGCTCTTCTTAGTTGGGAGATTTTTAATAACTGATTCTATCTCTCTGCTTGTGATTGGTTTGTTAAGATCATCAATTTCTTCTTTTGTCAATATGGGCTGCTTATGTGTTTCTAGGAATTTGTCCATTTCCTCTAGATTGTCATTTTTGTTGGAATATAGTTTTTCAAAATATCCTCTTATGATAGTCTTTATTTCTGTGGGGTCAGTGGTGATATCGCCTTTCTCATTTCTTATTTTGTGTATTTGCATCTTCTCTCTTTTTTTCTTTGTTAGTGTTGCTAAAGGTTTGTCAATTTTGTTAATCTTCTCAAAAAACCAGCTCTTGGTCTTGTTTATCTGTTCAAGTGCTTTCTTATTTTCTATTTCATTTAGTTCTGCTCTTATCTTTGTTATTTCCTTCCTTCTTCTTCCTGTTGGGTTACTTTGTTGTTGTTTTTCTAATTCCTTCAAATGTGCAGTTAGTTCTTCAATTTTTGCTCTTTCTTCTTTTTTGATATATGAATTTATGGCTATAAACCTCCCTCTCAGTACTGCTTTTGCTGCATCCCATAAATTTTGGTATGTTGTGTTATCATTATCATTTGTTTCAAGGTAGTCATTGATTTCTTTTGAGATTTCCTCTTTGACCCACTGTTTTTCTAAGAGTGTGCTGTTTAATTTCCAGATCGTGGTGTGAAATCTGGGCTTCTGTCCCTTGCAAATCTCCAGCTTGACTCCACTGTGGTCAGAGATAATGTTTTGTATGATTTCAATCTTCTGAATTCGTTCAGCCGTTCTTTGTGGCCTAGCATATGATCTATCTTGGAGAATGATCCATGTGCGCTTGAGAAAAATGTATATCCTGCTGTGTTTGGGTGTAGCGATCTATATATGTCTATTAGATCAAGCTCCTCTAATATACTATTCAGATGTTTTGTTTCTTTGGTGATTCTCTTTTGAGATGTTCTGTCCAGAGTTGATAGTGGTGTATTAAAATCCCCCACTATAATTGTAGATGTATCTATTCTTTCACTTAGTTTTTCCAGCATTTGCCTGATGTATTCAGAGGCACCCTTGTTGGGGGCATAGATATTTATGATTGTTCGATCTTCTTGAGAGATTTTCCCTTTGACTAAAATGTAGTATCCTTCTTTGTCTCTCACAATTGTTTCACATTGAAAGTCTATTTAGTCTGATATTAATATAGCTACTCCTGCCTTTTTTTGGTTATTGTTAGCTTGTATGATTGTTTTCCAGCCATTCACTTTCAATCTCCATGCGTCTCTGGGTCTAAGATGTGTCTCTTGTAGACAGCATATGGATGGGTCATATTTCCTTATCCAATGTCCCAGTCTGAATCTTTTGATAGGTGAGTTTAATCCGTTGACATTCAGTGTTATTACTATCAAGGAATTATTTGTGTTAGCCATATTTTGATTGGATTTGTGTTTGTCATATTTTGTTTGTATATATTTTTTTGTCTTTTTTGTTGTTGTTGTTGGTCTTATACTCTCCTCCAACTTTGCCTTTCCTGTTTTTTCCTTTCTTCCTGCCAAACTCCCTTTAGAATTTCTTGAAGGGGAGGTTTCTTGTTGGTATACTCTTTCAGTTTCTGTTTGTCTGCGAATATTTTGAACTCTCCATCATGTTTGAATGCTAGTTTAGCTGGATAGAGTATTCTTGGTTGGAAATTTTTTTCCTTTAGTACCTTGACTATATCATACCACTGTCTTCTTGCCTCCATGGTTTCAGAAGAGAAATCAGCACTTAATCTAATTGAGCTTCCCTTGTATGTGATGGTTTTCTTTTCTCTTGCTGCTTTTAGGATTTTCTCTTTGTCTTGAGCATTGGATAATTTGACAAGTATATGTCTTGGGGTGGGCCTGTTGGGGTTTATGACTTGTGGAGTGCGCTGTGCTTCTTGGATATATACATCTGTCTCTTTCAGTAGATTTGGGAAGTTTTCAGCCATTATTTCCTGCAACACTCCTTCTGACCCCTTTCCCTTCTCTTCACCTTCTGGAATGCCTATAATACGTATGTTTGAGCGTTTTGCATTGTCATTCAGGTCCCTAAATCCTAATTGGATTTTTTCTATCTTCTTATTGACCCCTTCTACTATCTGTTTGATTTCTGATGTACTGTCTTCCACATCACTAATTCTCTGCTCTGTCTCTTCTAGTCTGCTGATATTTGCTGCAAGTGTATTTTTGATTTCTTGAACTGTGGTGTTCATTCCCATCATATCTGTTATGTTTTTGCGTATGTCTGCAATTTCCCCTCCAAGTGATGTCTTCATGTTGTTAACCTCTTTCATTACTGCATCAAATTTGTCGGTGATAAATGTTCTGAGATCTTTCATTGCTTGTGCCAAGTTTTGCTCCCCTTCGTGATTATTGGTTTGTTGATTGGATTCAGCCATGTTTTCCTGATTATTGGTTTGGTTTGTAGATTTTTGTTGCTTTCTGGTCATCTCTTTATTTTGACGAATTTAATCAGTTCCTTAGCTTCTTTGTCTGCTCTTGGAGGTTAATTAGTTGTTATTTTTGCATAGGTGTTATATCTTCTCTTTGTCACTTTTTTCTTCTTATTCTAGTTACTTGTTGTTGGTTAAGTTCACTTTAGAGGAAAGTATTAGTGTTGGGGAAAGGCAATTGTGTAAGCAAGGGAAAAATGTAAAGTAGTATTGGTGATGTATGTTAACAAAGCAAGAATATGAGATCTGGGAGGATGGAGGTTAGATTCATGTAGATTGTATAGAGTTATAGCTGTAGGTAGAGTACCTTTTATGAAGTAGATGACTGAATATGGGAGGAATATGATATGAGCTACAAAGCTATTGTTTTCATGAGAGAGGGAAAAAGAAAAGAAAGGTAATAGTTTCAAGAGTGGATAACAGACAGAAAACAGAACAAAGGTATTAGAAATTAAGAGTTAGACACTTTGTGGATCAAAGAACGGGAGGTGGGGGGTGGAATATAGGAGAGACAGTAGATGATAGTGGATATCAAGATGCAGGGGAAGGGGGATAGTGTAGGTAGCCTAAATCAGTTCACACAGAAATGAGGCAGTGGAGGATGGGAAAACCCAGCAAATGTGAGGTGTTCCCTGTAGCACCTATTGTATACTTGAATTAAAATAAAATAAGTGGAAGATGAGGGACAAGAGGGAAAGAGAAAACCGAAAAAAAAAAACTAATTATAATAAAGAAAAAAAGAAAGACAAGAAGAAAGGAAGAAAGAAAAAGAGGATGGGCAAATGGTGGGGAACGGATAGGGGGAAGAGAGATACAGGTATACATGTGTCACAATTGCAATACTATCTAAAACAACAACTTCCCCCCGCTTTGCCCTAAAACCCCCCGTCTGTCTGCCCAAATGGGTCTGCAAGCACCTCCCTTCCCACAAACCCCCAATAGGCCGCCCAGGGCCCACGAACTCCCCAGTACTGCAGATGCTCCAAAAAAAAAAAAAAAAAAAAAAATTAAGTAAAATAAATTAAAAGAAAAAAAAAAAAAAAAACAAAGAACAGAAACCCCTCCGCAGGCCCGGCTCCACCCGCTGCTGCCCGCCGCGGAGGCCTGGACCGGCTCTGCCCGGCTCCTTACGCTGCCGCGGCCTGGCCTGGCTCCGCCCGGCTCCGCTCGCTACAGCGGCCCGGCCCAGCTCCGGCGTCCGCCTCTCGCCGCCGCGGCCTGCACCGGCCCCGCCCGGCTCCGTACGCCGCCGCGGCCCGGCCCGGCTACGCCCGGCTCCGCTCGCTACAGCGGCCCGGCCCGGCTCCGGCGTCCGCCTCTCGCCACCGCGTCCTGGACCGGCTCCGCCCGGCTTCGCTCGCTACAGCGGCCCAGGCCCGGCTCCAGCATCCGCCGCCCGCCGCCCGCCGCCGTGGCCTGAACTGGCCCCGCCCGGCTCCGCACGCCGCCGCAGCCCGGCTCGGCCTGGCTCGGCCCCGCCCGGCCCCGCTCGCCGCCGGCGCAGCCCGGCCCGGCTCCGGCGTCCGCCGCTGCGGCCCGGCCTGGCTCAGCCCCACCGAGCGGGGTAGATGCCTCGTCTCCGCCTACCCAAGGAGGGAATCCTCTACAGGTAGCTGGGATCTCCGTGTATATTTCACAGACGGATCCTCTCTGTTACCTTCCCTCCAAATCAATGTCCAGACACCTCCGGACCAGCAAAAATCCCGAAACAATCCGGTCCCAAAGAGTCTCCAACGCCGCCCAGCCGATTCCCTGCAGAAGACCCTAACAGGGATGTTCACTCAGCCGCCATCTTGCCCCCTCCCTCAAGCAAGTTGGTTTTTATACCAGGAAAAGTTTTTATTTATTTTTTACTGTTTCTTTTTTATTTTCACTTCTATTTTAACTGACATTGTTTCTTCCTCAGTGATATCGTCAATTTTTAGGCTAACTCTCCTCAATTCTACCGTTTGTTGTATTTTCATTTTAATCTCTTTTTCCTCTGGCTCTATGTTCTTAAGGGAGCATCTCAAGTTTATTTTCCATATTAGTTGTTTTAAATTCTAGTTTGAAGTCACTTGGGAGATAATTTAAATTTGTGATGCTCAGTGATATTCTGAACATAGAAAATGTGAATCTTCTTGATCCGGTCAAAAGCACATCCCATATCTGAATTTAGCCACGTGCCTCTTCCCCTCGCCAGAACGTTCTATATCTCATAAACAACAGGAAGAAATGGAAGAAAAAGACATCTTCCTGTCCCATGTAAAATTATTCAGTGAGCCCTCCCTGAACCAAACACTTACTACAGCAAATTATAGATACCTACCAATATTTCATGCATCTAAAGAAGACAGGAACTAGATCCAGTGCTCATGAGGTAAGCCAACCTCAATCACAAAAGCTCTCCAGGGAAGGTGGTACCAAGGATGCTTTGGAGAGCCCTAGAGCTAAGTAAAAATGCAAAGGCAGGGCCATGCGTGTGTAGCTTGAGAGTTCCCGGCCCAGAAGCAGCCTCACGGCAATGGTGGATGGGGATTTGGTGGGTAAAAACCCCCAAGTGTGAGGCAGAGGCGTGAGCCTGCACTGGCCCCCACTGCTCCCGGCAGGATTGGCCAAAGTTGCCATGATGGTAACATCTTGCCAAACCACATGTTAGCTGCCTCCCCCGCAGTTTCACGTCTTCATTCCTGTCCCCTCATTTCCTGAGCTCACGTCTCCAGGAAATTACATGCACTGGCATTCCCTCAGGGTCTGCTTTTGGGAGAACTCAAACCAAATCAGAATCTAACCCCATTAAAAAGTGGAAAAACACCGATAAAATCCATCGAACTTCACTGGAGCATCCACTGATTTAAACTTGCCCAGCAGACGACCTGTGTAAGGTTCTCTCTTCTTGCAAGTGTTTAGGGGGATTCTAAGCCCCGAGGTCGCCTGTTCCTCGTTATTCATCCTCAGAGGAGGGGACCACAGACAGGCTGTGTGCGTGGGTTTCCCGCAGCACCGCTGCTTCTCCCCTTGAACGTGACCAGCTCTGCTTTGCAGATCCACAGCTGCAGAACAGGTTGATTTGCTCAGATCCCAGGAAAATCCCTCCGGGGGGCGCGGTAGCTGTGGAAGGAGCTGTGCACCACCGAGGGCCGCGTGCTCCCCACGCCCCGGCAGAATGTGCTCCTTCTCCATTCTCGCTTGGCAAGGGTCAGAGACCGCCCCTTCTACGGTGACTCAGTGGGTTTCATAAAACTGCTCCTCCTTCCTCCCTCCCTCTATATTTTGTCTCGTTTCCGCTCTTAAATAATCTTCACATTATACTTGCTGAAATCTCTTCTATTCCCTCCGCAAGTCTTGACGCCCACAGGATCCCAGGCATTCGTGGTGAGCAGCCTGCTTTCCCCAGGACCCAACTGCTCTTCTTCCCAAGCCCGTTGGTGCCAGCTATCCTTGTCACTACTACTGTTAACATACTTGTTATTGTATGTCGTTCAGTTGTCACATAAAACAGTGGCATAAAATGAGAAATGAGAAAGTTACTGTCTCTATGAGGGCAAAGTTGATTGCGTCAGAAAGTCTCACAAGCAATTTACTAAAAAAAGTTGTGTTTGATTTGGAGATGTGTGAGGAAACTACAAAAGATTGGAAACAAAAATTATATATATATATATATATACATACATATACAAACATTTAGAACATGTTGAGATGTTTATATATTGCATATAAATATGTATATATTATATGTGTACATTGAGATCTTGTACCCCGCCTACATTTTCTTTTCATGTGCTGTGAGATTCTTGTCTCATTTGAAAGGGAACAAAACTGGAACTCTCAGGGCAGGGAATAGTTCTCCACCCGGCTGCACATTAGAATCACCTGGGGAGATGAAGAAATGTTTGGATTTACCCTCAGGGATCTGGGTTCTCTTTGCCTAGTGTAGGGCTGAGCATCAGGCTCTAGGGCTGCCTCTTAAGGTCCTCATGGGATCTAGCACAGTGAGGGTGCTAGAGGGTTGGCACATCTGCTTGTCTTCACTCGGAAGAGTGGCCATTATATCATCTGAGGCAAAGCATGGGGACTCTACTGATGGCTTTTTCTTCAGTATTGCTGCATCAGTCTAAACTTGGTGGCCGCTCTTTCAACTTCTGACAGTAGGTTGTTTGTTATCTAGGAGGTCAGGGAAGTTACATGTTTTCATCTTTTTCTTCACAGACATTGTAGAGTGCATTTAGAGGAGACAGGGTCAAATGCAACTAGGTTGTGACATTTTAAATTGGAAATGGTTAAAAGAATTAGTTTTTTTGCAATAATTTAAAATTTATTTTTAATTTATTGAAATATATCATACACAAACATACATAAACAATAAATGTATAATAGTTTTGAACTCACAAAACAAACATATATAGCATCAAATACACATATATAACATTTCATCCTACCACCAATAACTTGCAATGTTTTTATTTATTTTTTATTTTTCATTTTTTAAAATTTTTTTGTCTTTATTTTTTTTTAATGTTACATTCAAAAAATATGAGGTCACCATATACCCCCCACCCCGCCTCACCCCACTCCTCCCATAACAACGACCTCCTCCATCATTATGGGACGTTCATTGCACTTGGTGAATACATCTCTGAACACTGTTGCACCACATAGTCAGTGGTCCACATTATAGTTTACACTCTCCCCCAGTCCACCCAGTGGGCCATGGGACATACAATGTCCAGTAACTGTCCCTTCAGTTTGACCCAGCACAACTCCAAGTCCTTAAAATGCCCCACATCATGTCTCTTCTTCCCAATCCCCACCCTTAGCAGCTACCATGGCCACTTTCTCCATCTTAATGCTACATTTACTTCCATTACTAATCACAATAGTTCATGAATAGAATATCAGTAAGTCCACTGTAATCCATACTCTATTCCTCCATTCTGTGGACCCTGGGATGGTTATGTCTGCTCCAACTCTGTATCAAGAGGGTGCTTAGATTCCACTTGGATGATGGATGCAATTTTCCTGTTTGCAGTTGTGGGCGCTCTTGGCTCCCTGTTGTGGTGGTTGACCTTCTTCAGCACTGTTAGCTGACGAGGGTAAGTCCAATAAACCAGAGGGTAGGAGTTGCAAGTCTGTTGAGGCTCAGGGCCTGGCTATCACATGGTCAGTCCAGAGATTCAGGTCCCCTGAGTATACACTAAACCCCAGCACCAACCACAGGTCCAGTAAAAGTGACAGGAGAGGCTTGTGAACAAAGATCACATCTGAGTCCAACTCCATCACACTCAGAAACACAAACTCCAAAGTAGGGCCAACTCACATGGCACTGAAGTCCATCTGCCATAACCATAGAACCTGTGGGTCTCTGTAGCCCTCATAAGAACCAATACCTGGGCTTGTATCTACTTTATCTGTCTCAGGGACTCTGCTGAGGTGTGCATGAAGGTGACCCCTCTGATGACCTCCTGGCTTTTTTTTGGAGACTCATAGCCATATAAACTCATTTGTCCTTTCAATTTCCCCCCTTTATTCAAGGTCAAAAAGCATTTTTAACTCCTGATATTATATGTAGGCTGAGATATTCTGCTGGTCTGAGTTGACCCTTTTATTCAAGGTCGTTCTCCAGCCACATAATCAGCTGGTACTTGGTAGTAATCCCTCAGTGCCAGGGAGGCTCATCCTTGGCAGTCATATCCCACGCTGTGGGGAAGGCAATGCATTTAAATGCTGAGTTTGGCTTTGAGACTGGCCACATTTGAGCAACATGGAGGCTCCCAGGAGGTAACTCTTAGGCTCCCTGCAGCTCTAGGCCTAGTCTTATTTCAGACACACAGGCTCACAAGCATAGTCATTAGCACCAAGGGCTCATTGTTGGGCCATCCATCCTTATTGGTCTTAGCCATTGCACTCGGGGGATTGTTGCTGTTCCATTAAGGAATGCAACAGAGCTCCCCCAGCCAGGAACTCAACACTTCCCCAGGCATCATTCCCAACTGCAACCACTATGAAAATATCCAAACATTTTTATGCAACCCTCACATATGCTCTGGAGAACTCCCTCCCAACCATGCGCCCCCCAACCAATAACACCCCACATCAGTATTCCTCCCCTGCCACCATTGAACCCCTCTGTGGTCTAAAACATGCCCAAAAATGAAGCCCAATATATTGCCAAGTTCCATTAGCAGCAAAATGGAATATAGTGATGGGTTTAAAGGTTAGATATAGAATACATACTAATTTAGAAAAAATAAAGTGAAAATAAATTGGGGTATCAAAAAATTAAAAAATTAAAAAGCTTTGTTTTTGATGTTTTGCCTTCCATCACTGCAAGAAGTGTTGCCCTGTATGCACATTGGCAAGGTAACTTCTTCCATCTCTTCCTCAGTGTCTACATCGTTTCTTTTTTCTTTTTTTTTTCTAATTATTAAACTTGTCGTCACAAAAGTTTTAGACCACAGTAAATTCATACATACAATATACGGTACTCTCACATATTCAATATCAGACACTTTGTCCCTTCCCCAGCAATAATCTCTTTACATGTTCATACTATATTTACTTCAACTGACATACAGATATTGAGACAATAGCTTTAGAACAAGGTTACACTTGGGCTTACATTGTGGTTTAGATTTTAGACTATACAATTTTCTAAATTTTTAGTTATCTTATGTTTTACATTATGATTTACATTTTAGCCTGTAGGCCCCTATACATTTTTGGTGTAAATTAACATGTCCTATATCTATCCTTGCATAATCTGGTGGAACACTTCCATTGCCCCACAGTTACACTGATTCCACCTATTCAATACTTCTTTCCCCCTCCCCTCATGGCCCTTAATGACAATTGCTCTTCATTGCTTGAAGGACCATGTTCAGAAATAAAACAATGCTGAGGACTTGACATGCTCAACTGCCCAAATGCATTGGGAACCACCATTTCTCTCGAGAGATACAATTCCCTCTATTTGAGAACATCAGTCCTCCCCAGGATGTGGGTATAACTTCACTCTCATTGTATGGGTCTCCATCCAGTGATATAACCCACTATGACAAATGAGCATTCACACACTCCCCAGAAGCCTGTCCTGTGTCAGATTCTCCCCTTTAAGCATCTTAAACAGGTAACCCTCCTTATTATATTTTTAAAAAACTTTTCTCAACATTATACTCTCAACCACATACCTGACAGTCTATGTTCATATGTTTCCCCACCTTCCACCCAATTTCTTGGGCCATATTACCCATCCTCCCCTCCTAAACCCCCCCCCAAGCCCACAAAGCCCCACCCAAAGTTATCCCTATGCCCGCATTTTACCCCTTCCCTGTACAAATACTTACCTCCAGCTTATCATAGATTTCACCCAGGTAGGTGTCAGCTTGCAACCATCCTCTACCCCCCAAATTCCTTTAAGCCTATCATCCGGTCTCAAGCTCTCTGAGGCAGCTTGGTTTACTTATTTCATATCACTGAGGTTATGTAGTATTTGTCCTTCAATACCTGGGTTGCTTCACTCAACATAAGGTTCTCAAGATTCATCCATGTTATCACGTGTGTTTGTAGTATATTTGTTCTTAAAGCCGAGTAGTATTCCATTGTATGTATATACCATATTTTATTTATCCATTCATCTGTTGATGGGCATTTGGGTTGATTCCAACTTTTGGCAATAGTGAACAATGCTGCTATGAACATTGGTGTGCATATATCTCTTTGTGTCCTTCTTTTCAGTTCTACTGGGTATATAGCCAGCAGTGGAATTGCTGGTCATATAACAAATCTATAGTTAGTTTTTTGAGAAACCACCAAACCATCCTCTAGAATGGCTGGATCCTTTTGCATTCCCACCAGCAGTGGATGAGTGTTCCCATTCCTCCATATCCTCTCCAGCACTTGTAGTCTTCTGTTTTTTTCATAGCTGCCAATCTTAAGGGAGTAAGATGGTATCTCATTGTAGTTTTGATTTGTATTTCCCTAAAGCTAGAGATTTGGAACATTATTTCATGTGCTTTTTAGCCATTTGTATTTCTTCTTTGGAGAAGAGTCTGTTTAAACCTTTTCCCCATTTTTTAAATGGGTTGTTTGTCTTTATTTTCAAGATTTAGGAGTTCTTTATATGTGCAGGATGTAAGTCTCCTATCAGGTATATGGTTACCAAATATTTTCTCCCATTGTGTAGGTTCTCTTTTCACTTTCTTGACAAACTCCTTTGAGGTGCAGAGGGCTTTAATTTTGAGGAAGTCTCATTTATCTATTTGTTCTTTTGCTGCTCCTACTTTGGGTGTGAAGTTCATGAAGCCATTTCCTATTACAAGGTCCTGTAGATGGTTCCCTGCATTGCTTTCCAAAGTCTTTCTGGTATTAGCTCTTATATTTAGGTCTTTGATCCATCTTGAGTTGATTTTTTTATAAGATGTGAGTTGGTAATCCTCTTTCATTCTTTAACATATGGATATCCAGTTCTCCAGGCACCATTTGTTGAAAAGGCCATTCTCTCCCAGTTGAGAGGGTTTGGTGGCCTTATTGAATAGTATTTGGCTGTAAGTATGAGGATCTATATCAAAACTCTCAATTCAGTTCCATTTGTCAGTGTGTTTATCCTTGTGCCAATACCATGCTGTTTTCACTACTGTAGCTTTGTAGTATGTTTTGATATCAGGTAGTGTAATTCCTCCAATTTCATTTTTCTTTTTCAATATGTCTTTGGCTATTTGGGGCCTCTGTCCTTTTCAAATAAATTTCGTAGCTAGTTTTTCTAGTTCATTAAAGAATGCTGTGTTGATTTTTATTGGGATTGCATTGAATGTGTAGATCAGTTTTGGTAGGATAGACATCTTAATATTTATTCTTCTTATCCATGAACAGGGAATATTCTTCCATTTATTTAGGTCTTCTTTGATTTCCTTGAACATTGTTGTGTAGTTCTCTGTGTATAAGTCTTTTACATCTTTAGTTAAATTTATTCCTAGGTATTTGATTTTTTTATTTACTATTGAAAATGGTATTTGTTTCTTGATTTCCTCCTGAGCTTGCTCATTAATGGTGTACAGAAATGCTACTGATTTTTGCACATTGATCTTATAAACTGCAACTGTACTGAACTCATTTATGAGATCTAGAATCTTTCTTGTAGATTTCTCAGGTTTTTCTATGTATAGGATCATGTCATCTACAAATAATGAAATTTTCACTTCTTCCTTTCTAATTTGGATGCCTTTTATATCTGGTTCTTGCCTCAGTGCTCAAGCAAGTACTTCTAAGACAATGTTAAATAGATGGGTTGATAGTGGGCATCCTTGTCTTGTTCCTGATCTTAGAGGGAAAGATTTTAGGATTTCATCATTGTAAATGGTGTTGGCTGTGGGTTTTTCATATATACCCTTTATCATGTTCAGAAAATTTCCTTGTAGTCCGATCTTTTACAGTGTTTTTATCAAGAAAGGGTGCTGTATTTTGTCAAATGCTTTTTCTGCATCTATAGATATGATCATGTGATTTTTTTCCTTCAATCTGTTTATATGGTGTATTACATTGATTGATTTTCTTATGTTGAACCATCCTTGCATACCCAGAATGAATCCCACTTGGTCATGGTGTGTAATTCATTTAATGTGTTGTTGAATATGATTAGCAAGTATTTTGTTGAGGATTTTTGCATCTAGGTTCATTAGAGAAATTGGTCTGTAATTTACTTTCTTGTGGTGTCATTGTTTGGCTTTGGTACTAGGGTAATGTTGGCATCATAGAATGAGTTAGGCAATGTTCCTTCTGTTTTGATTTTTTGGAAGAGTTTCAGCAAGATTGGCATTACTTCTTTCCAGAATGTTTTATAGAATTCACTTATGAAATCGTCTGACCCAGGGCTCTTTTTAGTTGGGAGGTTTTTAATGACTGATTCTATCTCTTTACTTGTGGTTGGTTTGTTGAGATCATCAATTTATTCTTTCATCAATAGAGATTGCTTATGTGTTTCTAGGAATTTGTCCATTTCCTCTAAATTGTCCTTCTTGTTGGAATATAGTTTTTCAAAGTATCCTCTTATGATACTCTTTATTTCTGTGGGGTCAGTGGTGATAATATCTCCTTTCTCATTTCTTATTTTGTGTATTTGCATCTTCTCTCTTTTTTTCTTTGTTAGTCTAGCTAAGGGTTTGTCAGTTTTATTGATCTTCTCAAAGAACCAGCTCTTGGTTTTGTTTATCTTTTCAAGTGCTTTCTTATTTTCTATTTCATTTAGTTCTGCTCTTATCTTTGTTCTTTCTTTCTTTCTTCTTCCTTTGGAGTTACTTTGTTGTTTTTTACTAATTCCTCCAAGTGTGCAGTTAGTTCTTCAATTTTAGCTCTTCTTTTTTGATGTATGAATTTATGGCTATAAATTTCCCTCTCATTACTGTTTTTGCTGCAGCCCATAAGTTTTGGTATGTTGTGTTATCATTTTCATTAGTTTCAAGGTAGTTATTAATTTCTTTTGAGATTTCCTCCTTGACCCATTGTTCTTCTAAGAGTGTGCTATTTAATTTCCATATTTTGGTGTGAAATCTGGGCCTCTGGTCCTTGCAGATGTCCAGCTTCACTCCACTGTGGTCTGAGAAATTATTTTGTATGATTTTGATCTTTCTGAATTCATTGAGACTTTCTCTGTGGCCTAGCATATGGTATATCTTGGAGAATGATCCATGTGCACTTGAGAAAAATGTATATCCTCCTGTATTTGGGTGTAATGTTCTGTATATGTCTATTAGGTCCAGCTCCTCTAATACACTGTTCAAAGTTTTTGTTTCTTTATTGATTCTCTTTTGAGTTGTTCTGTCCAAAGTTGATAGTAGTATATTAAAGTCCCCCACTATAATTGTAGAGGCATCTATTCTTTCACTTAGTTTTTCCAGTGTTTGCCCCACATATTTGGAGGTCCCTTGCTAGGAGCATAAATATTAATGATTGCTCATTCTTCTTGAAAGATTATCCCTTTCACTAATATGTAGTGTCTATCTTCATCTCTCACAATTGTTTTGCATTTAAAGTCTATTTTGTATGATATTAATATAGCTACTCCTGCCCTTTTTTGGTTATTGTTTGCTTGTAAGATTGTTTTCCAGCCATTCACTTTCAACCTCCTTGAATCCCTGGGTCTAAGATGAGTTTCTTGTAGACAACATATAGATAGGTCATATTCCCTTATCCAATCTTCCAATCTGTGTCTCTTAACAGGTGAGTTTAATCCATTGATGTTTAGTGTTATTACTTTCAAGGAATTACTTATATTAGCCATATTTTCTTTGGATTTGTGTTTGTCTCATGTTGTTTGATTTTTTTTTTTCTTTTTGTAGTTTTAGTTGTTCTTACACTATCCTCTAACTCTCTCCTGTTTTTTTCTTTCCTCTTGCAGAACTCCCTTTAATATTTTTTGAAGGGCAGGTTTCTTGTTGGCATACTCTCTTAGTTTCTGTTTATCTGTGAATATTTTGAACTCTCCATCATTTTTGAATGCTAACTTTGCTGGCTTGAGTATTCTTGGTTGAAAATCCTTTTCTTTTAGTACCTTGACTATGTCATACCACTGCATTCTTGCCTTCATGGTTTCAGATGAGAGATTAGCACTGAATCTTATAGAGCCTCCCTTGTATGTGATGGTTCTCTTTTCTCTTGCTGGTTTTAGTATCTTCTCTTTGTCTTGTATATTGGATAATTTGACAAGTATATGTCTTGGGGTAGGCCTGTTCAGATTTATGCTGTTTGGGGTGTGTTGTGCTTCCTGGACATGTACATGCATCTCCCCCAATAGGTTTGGGAAGTTTTCAGCCATTATTTCCTCCAACACCCTTTCTGTCCCCTTTCCCTTCTCTTCTCCTTCTGGGATGCCTATAATGCATATGTTTGTTTGTTTTGCATTGTCACTAATGTCCCTAAGTCCCTGCTGGATTTTTTTCTATCTTTTTACCAATTAATTCTACTATTTGTTTGATTTCAGATATTTCAGATGTATCGTCTTCCACATCACTAATTCTTTCCTTTGCCTCTTCAAATCTGCTGTTATTTGCTGCAAGTGTATTTTTGATTTCTTGGATTGTGCTATTGACCCTCTTCATCTCTGTGATCTTTTTGTGCATGATCACAATTTCTTCTGTATGCTCTCCAAGTGTTTTCTTAATATACTTAATCTCTTCTTTCACTTCATTGAATTGATCCATGATACATGTTTTGAGAGCTTTAATTACTTGTTTGGTGTTCCACTTCTCTTCCTGGTTTTTAGTTTGTTCATTGGATTGGGCCATGTTTTCCTGATTATTGGTATGGTCTGTAGTTTTTGTTGCTGTCTGGTCATCATTTTATCTTGTTGGGTTTATTCTGTTGATTATCTTCTTACTCTAGCCTTGGGGTTTAATTAGTTGTTGTTTTTGTGTGTGTGTTAAGTCTTCTCTTTATCACTTTTTTCTTCTTATTCCATTTCCTTGTTGTTGGCTAAGTTCCCTCAAAGGAAAATATTAGGTCCAGAGAAAGCCAAAGGGGTAAGAAAAGAAAAATATAATAGTAGTATTGGTAGTGACTGTTAGCAGAAGAACCATGTGAGATCTAGGAGAATGGATATAGAACTCATGGAAGCTGTGTATAGTTATAACTGTAAAAAAGTGGAGTGCCTATAATAAGATATTAAACTGAATATGGGGAGGAACATACTATGAATTTAAAAGGTCAGTGTGGTCAGGAGAGAGGGAAAAAGGAAAGAGGGGACAGTAACATAAAGAGTGAATAAATGATAGGAAACAGATTAGAGGTATTAGAGATAAAAAGTCAGAAATATTGGGGGCTAAACAGAGAAAGGTGGAATGTAAGAGAAACAATAAATGATGGAGGAGAGAATGATGTAAAGGAAAGGGGATAGCATTGGTAGTCAAAATCAGTACACACAGAAAAGAGAAAATTGAGGATGAGAAAGCACAGCAAATAAGAAATGTTGTCTGCAGCACTAATATAAAAAAAAAGAATAAAAGGGGGTGGGGAATGGAGAGAGAGAGAAGAAGAAAAAAGTAGAGAGGGGAGAAAAAAGAAAAAGAAAAAGAAAAAAAAAAGTTGGTGGGGGGATAAAGAGGAAGAAAAAACAAGAAAACAGACCAACAGAAAAGACCAGACAAGGCCTGAGGCAAATAATTCTCTTTGAAATTGAATAAACTGCCTAAGAGTCTGATCTTTCCCCCTTCTTCCTTCCTCACTTCCTTCTCTCCGAAGGCAGCAGGAAGGTACCTGGTGAACCAATTCACCTGAGAAAATAATGACTCTTAATTTCTTGAGAGAGCACCCACCCCTTACCAGGAACCCTGAATATGCTGTAAAGCATGTCCTACTGTCCCTCTCCCTTAGGTGTGCTACAAGGGGGCTGGTTAATTTTCTAACTCCACTGTCTCCCAGACCAAGTTTCCTATCCCAGGGTATTTAGGTAAATTGGGCTCTCTCACCAGATTTGCCTCTTCTCTATTCCTAGGCTCTCCCCAAGTCAGCTAATATCTCCTCCAAACTCAATAAAAAGGGGGGGGGGGACCAGAAAATTGAACCTGCACCCCTTGGCCCCTCTGCACCTCCCACCTAAACTCTCCCACTTCTGGAGTTAGTCTGCGTCCAGAGGGGTAGGGCAATGCCAGATTTCTGGGAGTGCTGGGCTCAGGAAACAGCGGCCCAGGAGAATGTGGACTCCAGGTATTTAGCGTGGGCCACAGGGGTTCAGGGGACACAGGCTTGGGGTTCACACATTTGGGGTACACGGGTCCTGGAAACTCCACCCCATGACAGGCAGTTCTCAGTGAGCGCCACGGATCTTAGCCCTTGGCGGGGCAGGGATTTACCTTCACACGGCTTCCGTGTTCGGTGTTAGAAACCCACAGTCCTACCTTGAGCAAACACCAATTCTGCTGCAGTCTCTCCAGATCGATGTCCAGACACCTCCCACCCTGCAGGTTCCTGAAACAACCTGCTCTGGCAGGACTCCATCGCCACACCTGTAAAAGAATTTTTGAAACTTCTTGAACCTTGGCATCCTGTGGTAATGCTTCCTTGTTATTTATTTATTTATTTATTTATTTATTGCTACTTTAGTTTTAGTTAAGAGTTGGCTTCTTTATGGTTTATATTGCATCGCAATTCATTTTGATTACAAATACATAAAATAAGCAATCATAACGTGTAAGAATAAAAAAATGAACACACACATGTACTGTTCAATTTAAGAAATGTCAAAGCACTTGAAATTCTTTGCCATTCCCTTCCTCATTTCCCTTCCTCCCACCAAGAGCTAACTGATTTCACACATTTTACTCTTAAGCTTCATTTTGCGAAGGTAGTTTTAACATATATGTGTGTATCTTTAAATAAGCATTGCTTTTGTTTTGCATATTGGATCATTAAATACATAGAACCTAAAATGATTCTCTGGGATTTGCTTCTTTTCCTCAATATTATGTTCTCAAGATTCATCCATGTCAGTATGTATATCTGTAACTATTTCACTCACACTGTTGTATAGAATTCCATTATATCAATATCCATATACCACACTTTATTTATCCAGTCTGTGTTCTAGATACTACTTTTGTTTAGTTTGCAATTTTTTGGTAAATAATACTGCAATATATATTTTTGACTGTGTATCTGGTACAGACAAGCAATTGCTCCTCTTTTTGCCAAGTAATGAGACTGCTGGATCACTGGATATGAACATCATCGACAGCAGTGGATGATTTTGAAGTTTTCTCTACATTGGATCTCATATTTTACATTCCCAAAAGTGGCATGTCCCTGCCAACTCTTGGTACTCTATGTCTTAACTTTTTGCCAAAAGGTGGGTTGTAAAACATTGCACTGTGGATTTAATTTGCATTTCTCAGTCAATTGTTGAGAATGATCATCTTTTTCAATGTTTAGTCCCCATTTATGATTCCTTTTCTGAGAAACGTAAGGTCATATCTTTTGAGCATTTTTCCAAGATGCTGTTTTTCTATTTTTAATGAAAACTAGAAGTTATTAATATCTTCCAGATATGAATCCTTTATTTTTTGTTGTGTGTGTAAAAATTTTCACCACAGCTTGATATTTTTCTTTTAAATCTTATCAAGATGTTTTTGATGAACAGATGGTCAAACTTAAAATAATTATAGAATTTTCCTTTAAAGCTTGAACCTCTTTTTGGTCTTATTTAAGAAGTTTCCTCCTACCACAGGAAACGAAAGATATCTTCATATTCTATTCTAAAGGTTTTTTAAATGTACCTGTAATTTTAAAGTCTGCAATTCACAAATAATCAAATTTTGTCTATGACACAAGGTAGAAATTCAATTTCACATAGTTTTTATATTGATATATTATTGCTCCAGCACCATGTATTAAGCAGCCAATCCACTCCCCTATGATCTGCAAAGCCACCTCTGTCATATAACAAGTTCTGGGGTTTATGTTCTATCCTGTTCATCTATTTAACTATGTTTTGTGTCAGTGTGGCAGTGTCTTAATAACTCTAGGGTCATAATGTCTTCATTTCTGAAATGATATTTTGGTCATTTTTAGCCCAACGTGCTGCCACAGAACCTTTAGCTTCTTATGTTAACATACAAGCACACACACACACGCACGCTCTCACCCCCTCTGCATTTTTATTGGAATTGCTTAAAGTTAGATTACACAGATCAGGGGTTGGCAAACAACAGTCCAAATCCCATCCCCCATCACTCTTTGTAAATAAAGTTTTATTGGAACACAGCCATGTTAAATCCTTTATCTATTGTTAATGACTGCTTTCAAGCTACAAAGGTAGAGTGAAGTAGGTGTGATAGGAACCACATGGCCCACAAAGCCTAAACTATTTACTACATGCCCCTTAATAGATAAAGTTTTCTGTCCCCTGATATAGACCATTAATTAATAATTAATGTTTTAATGATTTTGAAATTTTATATCTAGGGGCATTGTATAAGTCCAGTTTATTAATTCTTCTTAATTATTTTTCAATAAAGGTTCATAATTTTCCTCTATAAAGGGCTTGTATATATTTTGTGAGATCTAGTCCCAGGTATGTTACAGGTGTTTTTAAAAAGCAATTATAAATTGTATCTTTCTATTTTTTTAATAAAAATATTTATTTTTTAATGTTACATTCAGAAAATATGAGGTCCCCATATACCCCACCACCACCCTCACCCCACTCCTTCCACAACGACAACCTCCTCCAACATCATGGGATACTCACTGCACTTGGTGAACACGTCTCTGAGCACTGCTGGACCACATGGTCAGTGTTCCACATTATAGTTGACACTCTCCCCCAGTCCACCCAGTGGGCCATGGGAGGACACACTATGTCCAGTAACTGTCCCCGCAGCACCACCCAGGACAACTCCAAGTCTTGAAAATGCCCCCATAAGGCCACTTTCTCCACCTCAACACCACATTTACTTTCATCACTAATTCCAGAAAAGAGCATCAGCAAGTCCACTCCAATCCATACTCTACTCCACCATTCTGTTGTATCTTTCTAAAATGACAATTTCTAGTCCTTTGTGTAATGATGTATAATAATTTTATAGCCAGGAAATTTTGCTAAACTGACATTAATTTTAATGTCATCTGTATATTGTTTATATTTTCTAAGTACAATCATATCAACTGTGAGTACTAATTTTTTATTTCTTGTCTTCCAATCTTCATAAAATTGTTTTTATCTTTTACTTTTCTTAGTGCTTGAGCTATCTTCAGAATAACAGAATACAAGGGGATAGACTGGGCAAGCCCATTTTCCTTATGTTTAAAAGGAAATGCTCTAAATGTTCAATATTAATGATGTATATCATTATTAGATAAACCTGACAGATTCAGTTGTTTCCTTACTTATTTGCAATGTATTTTTATCATGAATGGGCATGGAATTTTAGTAAATAAATTTTCTCTATCTATTGAGATTATCATTTTTTTCTCCTTTAATATCTTAATAAAGAAAATTAATTGCTCTTTAGAAATAACCCTCACTTAATCACAATGTATTATCATTTTTAAACATTGCAGTGTTTGCTTATATTTAACTATGATTTGCCTCTCTGTTCATGAGTGAAATTTATTTCTATCATCCTTTCTTTTATTGTCTTTGTATATTAAAGTTATACAAGCTCTCAAAATGAACTGAACAGTATTCATTCATTTTCCTGTTAGAGCTTTATAAAATAGAAATTAATAAAATAGAAATTAACTTTCTTTTAACATTTGGTGAACTGGAAAATTGTCTTGGCTTGGTGTTTTAATTATAGGAAAATTTCAATTCTTGATTCAATTGCTTAGATGATTATTCAAGATCTTCCTTTTTTTCTTCTGAAGTTAGTTTTGTTAAATAGCATCTTTCTAGATAGTTTTGCATTTCAGCCAAGTTTTCAGATTATTTTACATAAAGTTTCTCACAGTAATTTTTTTCATTGCTTCTCTTTTGTTTGTTTGTTTGTTTTTGGTTTTTTGGTCCTTATTTTTTTTTTTAATGTTACATTAAAAAAACATGAGGTCTCCATATACCCCCCACCCCACTCTTCCCTCCACAACAATAACTTCCTCCATCATCATGAGACATTCATTGCACTTGGTGAATACATCTCTGCACCTCATGGTCAATGGTCCACACCATAGCCCACACTCTCCCACAGTCCACCCAGTAGGCCATGGGAGGACATACAATATCCGGTAACTGTCCCTGCAGCACCACCCAGGACAACTCCAACCCCCGAAAATGCCCCCACATCACATCTCTTCCTCCCACTCCCTACCCCCAGCAGCTACCATGGTCACTTTCTCCATCTCAATGCTACATTTACTTCCATTACTAATCACAATAGTTCATGAATAGAATATCAGCAAGTCCATTCTAATCCATACCTATTTCTCCATCCTGTGGACCTTAGAATGGTTGTGTCCACTCCACATCTATAACAAGTCGGGGCTTAGATTCCACATGGATGCTGGATGCAATTCTCCTGCTTTCAGTTGTAGGCACTCTTGGCTCTCTGGTGTGCTGGTTGACCTTCTTTACCTCCATGATAGCTGAGTGGGGTAAGTCCAATAAACCAGAGTATAGGAGTTGCAAGTCTGTTGAGGTTCAGGGCCTGGCTATCACATGGTCAGTCCAGAGATTCAGGTCCCCTGGGTATACACTAAACCCCAGCACCAACTACAGATCCATTAAAAGTAACAGGAGAGGCTTGTGGACAAAGATCACATCTGAGTCCAGCTCCATCACATAGAAACTCAAACTCCAAAGTAGGGCCAATTGACATGGCACTGAACTCCATCTGCCATGACCATAGAATCTGTCTCACAGTATTTTTTTACCTTTGTTATTCTCTGAGACATCTTGATTACATGCCCATTTTCATTTCTAATACTGTATATTGCTATTTTTTCCTTTTTTGTAAAACTGTTCCTCAAATTAGTCATATCAAGAAATAAAGTTAAAAAATTTTCAATCCTCTTCATTATGTCTATTTTTTTGTTTCATCAGTACTGCTTATTATGTATTTTCTTCTATATTTTGGGGTGTAGCATGCTATTTTTTCCCTATTATATTGGGATACTTGGTTCATTAAATTTTAAGCCCTTCTCTGTTATCTTAAGTGTAGGCATTTTTGCCCACCCATTTACCTCTATTGACCAAATTTCACTGCCGTTTCCAAGTTGTAATCCAGAAAGTTTTTGTTACTTTTGATTCTAATTATTTTATCATTGTCTTATGGCTAATTTTGAAACATGGATTCTTTAAAAGAGTAGACTTAAGTTTCCAAACGTGTATTTCTAATTTTTCTTTTCATTAACTTTTTAACTTCTTCATAGTACGGGGTTGTTATAATGGTGCTAATCTTTTAAATATTTAAACTGATTTTATCAACTGAGTACACTGTCAATTTTGGTAAATTTTTCATGTGTGCATGAAAAAAAATGTTTTCTCCACCTGTCTTATGCCTTATTTTAGAAATGTCCATTATATCAAACTTAGTCATTGTTCTGTTCAAACTGTCTATACCTTGTGATGACTTTTTGTCAGATTAATCAATTTCTGAGAGAGAATCTATCAAAATTTCTTATTCAGGTGTTGGATGTGTTTCTTGTAATTCAACAATTTAATTTTCATAGGTATTTAGAAACAGTATTATTAGCTGAATCCAATTTCAGTATTACATCCTCCAGGTGAGTTGAATTTTTTGCCTTTCTCAACCTGCCAAATTTGTTTTATGATGAATAGCTATACTTCATTTTACTTTTGAATTTTCTGTTATGTGTATCTCCTATAAAGAGCATTTAACTATATTTGATGTTTTAATCTAGTCTATGCTTTCACTTTTAACTGAAGAGTTAGTTTACTTATATTTATTGTAATTACTAAAATATTTGGGTTTATTTTTGTCATATTATTTTGTGCTGCTTTTACTGATTTTTCAGGAGATTCTAGATATAGCATTATATCATCAGTGAATCATGAAAGTTTTACTTCTCCCTTTCCGACTTGGGTGTTTTTATTTCTTTTTCTACCCTAATTGTTCTAGCTAGACCCTCTAGCACAATATTGAATAACAGTGGTGACAATGAGCATCCTTGTTTTTTTCCCAATCTCAGCATGGAAGCATTCAGTCTTTCACCATTGAGTACTATGTTGGCAGTAGGTTTTACAAATATGCACTTTACCATATTGAGAAAGCTTCCTTCTATTCCTATCTTTTGAAGTGTTTTTGCCAAGAAAGGGTGCTGTACTTTCAAATGCCTTTTTTGCATCAATTGAGAGGATCATGTGACTTTTCCCTTCAATTTATCAATTTGGTTTATTGTACTAATTGGTTTTCTTGTGTTGAACCACCCTTGCATACCTGGGATAAAATCCACTTGATCATGGTGTATAATTCTTTTCATATGCTTTTGGATTCTATTTGCAAGTATTTTGTTGAAGATTTTTGCATTTATATTCATTGAAGATATTGGTCTCTAAATTCCTTTTATAGTAGTATCTTTATCTGGTTTTAGAATAGGGTGATGTTGGTTTTTTAGAATGAGTTTGGTAGCAATCTTCCCTGTTCAATTTTTTGAAAGAGCGTGAGCAAGGTTGGTATTAGATCATCTGTGAAAGACTGGTAAATTTACCTGTAAAGCCATCTTGTCCCAGTCTTTTCATCTTTGGGAGGTTTGTGATGACTGTTTCAATCTCTTCATTTGTGATTGGTTTGTTGAAGTCTTCTATTTCTTCTAGAGTCAGTGCAGGTGATTTGTGTGTTTTTAGGAATTTGTCCATCTCCTCTCCATTGTCTAGTTTTTTGACATACATTTGTTCATAGTATCCGCTTATGATTTCTTTTATTTCTGCAGGGTCAGTGGTAATGTCCCCCCTCTCACTTCTGATTATTTATTTGCAACTTCTCCATTTGTCAATCTAGTTAAAGGGTTTGTCAATTTTGTCGATCTCCTCAAAATAACCAACTCTTGGTTTTGTTGATTCTCTCTATTGTTTTGTTCTTCTTGAGTTCGTTTTTATTTCTGCACTGGTTTTTACTGTTTCTTTCCTTTGGCTTGGTTTGGGATTAGTTTGTTGTTCTTTTTTTAGTTCCTCCAGGTGTGCAGTTAGACCTTCAATTTTAGCTTTCTTCTTTTTTAATGTAAGCATTGAGGGCCATAAATTTCCCTCCCAACACTGTCCAAAGGTTTTGATACATTGTATTCTCATTTTCATTTATCTCAAGATATTTTCTGAATTCTCTTATAATTTCTTATTTGACCTACTATTTAAGGTTTTGTTGTTTAATCTTCATATATTTATTAATTTTCCCATTTTCTGTCCATTATTGATTTCAAGCTTCATTCCGTTGTGATCAGAGAAAGTATTTTGCATAATTTCAATCTTTTTAAATTTGTTGAGACTTGTCTTGTGACTCAGCAAATGATCTATCTTGGAGAAGGCTCCATGAACACTTGAAAAGAAGTATATCCAGCTGTTTTGGGGTGCAATGCTCTATAGATGTCTGTTAGGTCTAGTTCATTTATCATATTATTCAAGCTCTCTATTCCTTTTTTTATCCTCTGTCCAGATGTTCTATGCAATACTAAGAGAGGTATACTGAATGCTCCAACTATTACTGTAGAGACATTTATTTCTCCCTTCAGTTTTGCCAGTGTATGCTTCATATATCTTAAGGCATTAAGGTTAGGTGCATAAATATTTGGTATAGTCATTTCTTCTTGGTGAATTGCCACTTTTATTAATATATAATGGCCTTCTTTATCTCTTTGCATTTGAAATCTATTTTGTCCAATATTAGTATCCCTACTCCAGCTCTTTTTTGGTTACTATTTGCATGGAATACCTTTTTCCAACCTTTCACTTTTAACCTGCTTGTGTCCTTACATCTGAGGTGGGTCTCTTGTAGACAACATGTAGATGGCTCATATTTCTTATCCTTTCTATCAGTCTATGTCTTTTGATTGGGGAGTTCAATCCATTAACATTCAGTGTTATTCCTGTAAAGACATTACTTACTTCATCCATTTTGTCCTTGAGCTCTCTGTTGTCATATCATTCTGTTGTCTGTTTTCTTATCCTTAATTTACCCTTCCTAATAATCTTCATTTCTAAACTCTTAACCAAATTTCTCACCCTTGTTTTTTTTTTCCCTTTCAGGCTGCAGCACCCCCTGTAGTACCTCTTGTAAATCTGTCTTTTGGTAACACATTCTATCAGGTTTTTTTTTGTCTATGATGACTCTGAACTCACCCTCATTTTTGAAGGCCAAATTTGCCTGATACAGAATTCATGGCAGTTTTTCTCTTTCAGTAACTTAATCCTTTCTTCTTGCCTCCATGGTTTCTGAAGGGAGGTTGGAACTTAATCTTATTGAGCATTGCTTTTCTCTTGGTGCTTTCAGAATCCTCTTTTTGTCTCTGATACTTGTCATTCTGAATTATAGGTGTCTCAAAGTAAGTCTACTAGGATTTATTCGGTTTGGGGTATATTGTTCTTCTTGTATACTGATATTTATGCCCTTCATAAGGGTTGGAAAGTTTTTGGTCATTATTTCCTCAAATATTCCTTCTGCCTCTTTTCCATTCTCTTCTCCTTCTGGAACACCAATAATGCAGATATTTGTGTGTTTCACATGGTTATTCAATTCCCCAAGACTCTGTTCTATTTTTTTCCATTCTCTTCTCTTTCTGTTCTGTTTTTTCCAGTTCAGATGTTCTATCTTTGAAATCACTAATTCTGTCTTCGAGCAATTCAAATCTGTTTAATCTTATCCATCATGTCTTTCATTCCTATAAGTTCTGTTACTTTCCTTTGCAGGCTTTAGTTTCCTCTTTATGCTCTCCCAATGTCTTCATTTTATTTTTTTTTTTAGATTTATTTACTTATTTTATTTATTTCTCTCATCTTCCCCGCCCCCCGTGTGTTCTTCTTTGTCCACTTCTGTTGTTGTCAGTGGCACAGGAATCTGTGTTTCTTTTTGCTCCATCATCTTGTTGTGTCAGCTCTCCATGTGCGCGGCGCCATTCCTGGGCAGGCTGCACTTTCTTTTGGGCTGGGCAGCTCTCCTTACAGGGCACACTCCTTGAGTGTGGGGCTCCCCTATTTAGTGACACTCCTGTGTGGCATCAGCACTGCCCATGGGCCAGCTCCACACGGGTAAAGGAGGCCCGGGGTTTGAACCGCGGACCTCCCATGAGGTAGACAGATGCCCTAATCACTGGGCCAAATCCACTTCCCCCAATGTCTTCTTAATATCCTTTATTTCTTTAGTCATATTTTCTTTAAATCCTTTGACATGATTTAGGAGAGTTGTGTAATTATCACTGATTAATTATCTTAAAACCTGCATCTTTTCAGGATGTGTGTGGTTTGTTCTTTTGCTGGGCCATCTCTTCCTGTCTCCTGGTATGGCTTGCAATTTTTTGCTGATGTCCAGGCCTCTGAATGTGCTGGTGATTTTACTCTGATGTCCAATTTCTCTCTCTTGCCTAGTGTTTTTTTATTCACAGATCTTCTTTGACATTTTGTTTAACTTATTTTGTTTTTAGAATTGCCTAGCTTACTTTCAAAATTGGGCCAGGGACTCACTAGTGGGGTGCATATTTTCTCTCAGGAGTTGGATACAGAGAGTGCAGACAACAGTTTTTATCCATTAAATTTCCAGACCAGCTAGCAGGTGGCACTCGTCAGCTCACCTTTCCACAGAGCTATTTCAGTCTGGGCATTCCTGTGTTCCTGTGTTGAATCTTCAGATTGGAGATTCAAAGCAGGTACTGGTAGCCCAATTCACTGAAGAGAAGCACCCCAACCTCCCCTCCCTTTTCCCTTGAAACAGCTGACAGAGAGGAAGATGTCTGTTCCCTGTCAGTCAGCTGCAGGGAGCCAGCTTACTATTTTGGGCATGACAGAGAGGAGTCCTTCCCGGCCTCCACAGGGGCTTGGTAACTCATGCTTGCCGTTTGGTTTCTTCATCTCTCTGTCTCTCATCCTCCTGGGAGCTGTGTAGCACTGTCTGGTCTGCTGGCCCCCAAAGCAAGCAGCCAGCTTTTGACTGTTTCTCCATTGTTTTGGTGAGAGTATTCAGCTCTGCCTCCTAGTCCGTCACCATCTTCCCACCATCCCCTGTTAATTTTTTAAATGTCTTATTTTGCCCTCTTTCTTGAAAGATGACTTAATTGCATGGAGAATTTTAGTTGACAGATATTTTTCTCTCTGGATATCTTCAAAATACTGTCTCACTGTGCCTGGCTTCCATTGATGATGTTAAATAATCAGGTGCCAATCTAATTTCAATAATTTCTCCTTTTTCTATTATTATTTTTCGTTTTGTTCTGTAACTTTATTGTTATACATCCAGGTGGTATGTGTTTTCTACTTATTCTACCTATGATACATTGTTCTTTAATCACTAACGAGCTCTTTCAATTCTGCAAAAAATTTCAAATATTATGCCTTTCTTCTCTATAACCCCTCTTTTTCCTCAGAAATTCCTTTTTCTGACATCTTCTTACAATACCCACTATATTGTTTTATTACTTGATTCTCTTGGTTCTCTGCTGCATTCTAGATAATTTCTTCAGATTCTATATACCAGAGCACTGATTCACTATTTAGCAGTAGCTAATCTTTTGGTTCTCAAAATGAGGAACCCTGAAGACCTCATGGGCACCCCAGAATATTTTAAACATTTGAGGGAAACAGCAGAACCCGTCACCATGTAGTAGTTACATTTTGGGCTATTAGCTCAAGGTAGCTCACAGTTTCAACATTAGTTAGCAACACATTTCCCTCCAGGATATGGGGTTTTTCCATTTTTAATGATCAAAAGCAAATACCCCACAAAATCCATGTGGATCAGAAAACAATGGTGGCAATGTATAATGCAAAACCGCAGTGTGAAAAGTCCTTAGTGCCCAACAGGTGGATGTATCTCATCAGCTAGTAATTAAGATTGTAATAAAATGCTATTTTTTATTCAATACATTTTTTATTAACTTTTCAAATGTTTGCTAAGATGTAAATGACATAAATACATATTGCATTTAAATCTAACCCAGCTTCTTATGAGATGGAACTGCTGATTATTTCTTTTGGCCAAGAGGCATCTTGAAAAAATTACTTAGGTATTAAGAACATGAAATCAGACATTTTGGAAACTTCTAATTTTATCTGCTTTTCACCCTTTAGTTTCCAGTCATTTTGTTTTGCTTTTCTTCTATAGAAATTTGATTGTTTTTTTTTTCAAAATTGCTTGGCCAATTTATATACACTACTCATTCCTCATATTACTCAGTCTGATTTCTCAATAACTTAAACATATTTTACTTATCCTGTATTATTTAGAAATAGTTGGAATATATAGAATATTTAGAAACTTCTAGTATTTAAATTTTAAGATATCTAATGCTTTTTTTTTTTTCCCTACTAGCTTTCAAGATGTTGCCCCATTGCATTGAGTGTGGTGAGATTGCTTCACTGTGAATGCAGTCTTTGGAATTTTATCTGTGATAGCTGTTTGAGGCCTAGTATAAATTATATTCATCCACAAAATATTGGTTTTATCTCTGTCTAGCTGAAAGGAACACTGGCACACCTGAGTCTCTTTAAAATAAATTCTTTTTTTTAAAAATTTTATTTATTTCTCTCCTCTTCCCCTCATCCCAGTTGTCTGTTCTCTGTGTCCATTTTTGTTGTGTGTTGTTCTTTTGTGTCTGCTTCTGTTGTTGTCAGCGACATGGAAATCTGTGTCTCTTTTCGTTGCGTCGTTTTGTTGTGTCAGCTCTCCATGTGTGCAGCACCATGCCTGGGCAGGCTGCACTTTCTTTCGCGTTGGGCAGCTCTCCTTACAGGGCGCACTCCTTGCGCGTGGGGCTCCCCTACACGGGGGACACCCCCGAGTGGCACGGCAGTCCTTACGCGCATCAGTGCTGCCTGTAGGCCAGCTCCACACGGTCGAGGAAGCCCGGGGTTTGAACCACGGACCTCCCATGTGGTAGATGGACGCCCTAATCACTGGGCCAAGTCTGCTTCCCTAAAATGAATTCTTAACTTAATTTTTTTTTTCAGACAACATGGTTGTTACAAATTTAGGCCACAAGTACAATGTGGCTTTTTCTCAAGGAGTTTTTTTTTTTAATTCCACCTAGCAGCAAGGTCATGACAGGCTAATTTCCTTACATGGGAGGGTCTTTTTTTTCTTACTTCTAATTCAGTCTTTAAATGAGGATGTAGACTTTTGGAATTTTACCCTTATACTGGCTTGGGTGGATGCTGGGTTTGTTGTCATGTCCACAATGCCACTAAATTAAAATTTTAAGATAAACAGAAATCAGGTTAAATCTTCAGAACACCCACCAGCTTCATCATTCACCCATCCCTTTGAATTTCTGCTTTCACTGGTTTTGGCCAATGAGGATTTCCCTTATTTTCTTGATAGCCTTATGAATGCATTTTTAATTTTTTTACTTGCTTCGCATGAAAGGATGTTCATTGTATTAATATATTTAAGCCATCATATTGCTGCAAAAACCCCGAAGTTATCTCTGCTTTGAATGAAAAGAGATCCCTCACAGTCTTGTCTTCATGGTGCTTAAATCCCTTTGTTTATTTTCACTTTCTACATGGGAGTAGATAGAATTCCCTTAGCATTTCCTCCATTTCCACGTGTATAATCTCTAGCCAAATTTTAGAGTCTAGTAGGCTATCATACACTGCTGGACAACATTCTCTGATCATCTCAGCAAGCAATTCCTTCTAATAGGGGTGATAATCATGGGTTCCTGGTATGAGCTCTGCATCTCTAAAATAAAGATGGGGAATGGGGCAGGTTGAGCTGCTTCTTATCTAAGTCAGCCACTGATTATTTATCAATTAAATCTACTTTACTTTTTCCTTAGTTAATGAATCCCTGTAACACTGAAAAAAAATCATAATCTTCAATTTTTAGTGCCTTATAATTTCATCCTCTTCGTTTTTTTTGGTCTGTTTTCAAGAGTTAAAAGGAATTCTGAAGAGAACCCATAAAGGATGTTTAGCCTGTTTCACCATAAAGTCATGATTTTTGAATGATAGTTAATGGGCCGACAGAGAGCTGACATGGTTTCCTTGGACATTTCTCCCTTAACCAAGCAAAGACTTGGGTCTTGTTCTGGTAGTGTATTACAGAATATGAGCTCTGGTCTTTTGTCCCAAGCCAGTGCCATACAACAAGCTAGAGCATGAAGAGAAGCTTCAGATATTTCATTTTTTGCCATTCTCAGCATAACTGTTGGCCTGCCTTACAGGACACTGATTCCTGCTGACATTATGGGCCACAAAAGTGTTCTTAATTCTTATGGATCTGAGGCATATAAATTGGCAATACTTTAGCTTTTCTAAAACAGCAAATCTTAGCTGAATGTAAAATGATTGAAGTACACTGGATAATTTTCATTAATGAAGACCAATGAATACATTTAAATAAACAATCCTGAGAATTATTACATGACATAGATTTCTTCTAAATTATTACTGAAAGATAAAATACTGCCCCAACCCTCCTCCAACACATAAACATACAGGGTAATGTTTATCATAAATTCTTTATGCTCTTTACTATCTAGGTGCATATGAAATAAGACAAAAGTTTATATACAAGGCTAGATGGAGGTATGGGGGTAATAGGGTCTTAGAAAAATAACAGCTTAATTGAAATTATAGAAAGATAATTCAGATTGCATAAAAGCCCCCTCTTTAAGAAAGTACTACACTAGACAAGCATATTTTAAGCAGCTTGAGTCAGTAACAAGGTCGAGAGGCTATGGTATAGTGAGAAATCTGCCATGTACATGGGGATAGGATTTGACCCATAGTTTCTCCACATTTATGATATGTTGTAAAATCACTGGATTTTGGAATTTAGGAAGAATTTTCAGAGATGGAAACTGGGGCCCATAGAGGTTATGTGTTTTGCCCCATTTCTCCATCACAGGTCAAGGTACTTCAAAGAACCTTGTAGCCTTGACCAAGGCAGCCCTGGTTATAGTGCCTTGTAGAGAATGATCAAGGAAGTAGGTTTTTGGCTAATCATGAGCCTGTTTCCTCTAATGAATTCAATTTGGAACAATGAAATGCTCTCTTGGGAAGGAAGCCAATGCGGAATCACCTAAAACTGGGTGTGAAATCATAAAATAATGTGAGTTAGTTTTGAAGGATATACAGGCAAGGCTCCAAATGATATTTTTGTTGGTGAAGGTAAGGAGAAAGTGTGTGCCGGGCAATGTTTGACTATGGATTTCAGTTCTGAATGAATTTTCCAAAAGGATATGTACTTAACACTTAGGGGATACACACTTGAGGAATTACCATTGGTGCTCACAAGACCTTAAATTCTAGTGTAGTTAATGCTTAATTGTTTTCCATTTTATAAAACTGAGCTAATACTTCAAAAATGTGTTAAAGACAATGGAGACAGTTGGACCCTGGAAGAATACTGATTTCCAAATAGCTCCAAAACAGAGACCATTCGCTATATTTTTTTCTACTTTTACAGAGTTAGGTATGTGGTAAATGGCCTCAGTTCTTCTTGAGCGGCGGGAGAACAGCCATATCACAAATTCAGTGAAGCTAAACAACTGATTTTACCTCATTTTCTTACACCTACTTTGTTTTGCCCCAAGTTCTAATGCAACTTCTCTCTACCTAAGTGCTTTGACAAGCACTCTATCTAAATATTTACATAGACACACACAACCAGCTGAGCTGGAAAGCTTCCTATCACAGCACTCGACTCTATTTTATTCTCTACAATGACATGATGGAGAAAAGTACATTACAAATAAGAGTTATGAAGTAAAAAAGAAAGGCTGCTTTTTCTTCCGCTGGGGATACGGAGTGTGGTAAGGGAGATGTTAGCTACATTGATGGCTGCAATTTCTTTTTGATGAAGAGCAATTTGTCATTGGGTTTAAAATCCCCTGACAAATGTCAACAGTAGTTTTCTGAATTCTTCATATTCTACCTCCTCAATAAAAACCTTACCTGGTGACTGGCCCTTACTTATCTCCAAATTATTTGAACTCTCTTATTAACAAAAGACCTATGCAACCCATGTCAGCATTTAATATAGCCCAACTTCTTTTGTTCTCTGTTCTTCTTTTTGGAGGAGAAGGTTCCTTCTTTTTATATATGTGTGTGTGTGTGTATATATATATATTTATGTTTAAAGAAAATTTAGATTATATAAATGCTACATCAAAATTATAGGCGATTCCCATATACCCTGCCTCTCCTACTCTTATACTTTCCCACATTAACATCTTTCATTAGTGTAATTTGTTACAATCAATGAACACATTTTGAAGCATTGCTACTAACCATGGTTTATAGTTTACATTGTTCTTTACACTTTGTACTGCACAATTTTTACAGATGTTGACAAAAATGTATAATGGCCTGATCATTCATTGCAATGTCATGCAGGACAATTCTAATGTCCCCAAAATGCCCCGTGTTATACCAATTCTTCTCTTGCTCTCTCCCCCAGAACCTCTGGTGGCCACTGCCTTTATATCAATGATAAAAGTTCTTCCATTCCTAGAATAATAAGTCTACTTTAGTCCATAGTTGCATTCCATCCCCTTCTCCTTATGTTTGTTCATTCCTCAATCTTGAGAACTTTGGAATGATGATGCTCAATGTGTTTCTGATTGAGAGAGGACTTAGATTCCATGGGGCAAATGGATGGAACTGCCTCAGTTGAGTTGTAGATACTCTCTGTTTGGGGGATGGGTATTGTCCATCATCATCCTTTTGTTAGTTGTCCTGGGCAAATCCAATGAACCGGAAAGTAGGTTTTGCAACTCTGCTGAGATTCAGTGCTCAACTGGCATATGAACAGACTAAAGACTTAAGTCTCTGGGACGAATATTTAACAAGTATAGTGCTAATTATAGGTTCAAATAAAAGGGGCAGAAGAGTCATTTGTAGAGAAATCATAAATGAGTCTAATTCTGTTACATTGGGGAGCATATATTCCAGGTTAAGGCCTACTGATAGAATGCTGAATTCTTGAGATTGTCTGCCCTGCTGCTAGTGTCTAGATGTCTCTCAAGGCCTCAGGAGTTCCACTGTTTGAAGCACTGTTTACTGTGGCTGTCAGTGAGATCCTGCTGAGATGTGCATAAGTGTAACCTCTGGAATGACCTCCCAACACTCTTTGAAATCTCTTAGCCATAAGAACTCATTTGTATTTAATATTTCCCCTTTTGGACAAAGTCTTTTTCCAAATGCCTCATAAGTTGGCACTTAGTAATAATCCCTCGGTGCTAGGAAGGCTTATCCCTGGGAGATATGTCCCACTCCAGGGGAAAGGTAGTGCATTTGTATGCTGACTTTGGCTTAGAGAGAAGCTACATTTCATTTGAATTATTTCCTATTACTCTATACAGGGACCACATAATTCAATATAGAGTTAAACAGTCCAGACTGATTTTTCAATATCAGTCAGTTATTGCCATAATAATGTGTAAGAAATAACCCCAAAACTCAGTGCTTAAAACAATAATCATCTATTCCCACCCTCAGCCTTCAGAATTAGTTTGGATTAGCTAGGTTGGCCTCAGCTGAGGCAACTATGCTCCATAAGTCTCTCATTTTTTTGTACCAGCAAGCTATCTAGGGCTTAATTTTCTCATTGCTATAGCAGGAGCACAAAGAGGTAACACCAAGTGCACAGGTACATTTCTAGCCTCTGCTTGTATCCTATATGCCAACATCCCATCGGCCAAAGTAAGTCACATGGTCAAGCTGAATGTCAAAGGGCAAGGAAGTTCTCTTAGCCTCCAGAGGAAGGAAATGCAAGGTCATGTGTCAAAGAGTCAGAGTACAATGAAGAGTAAAGAACTGAGAGCATTTTATTAAAGCCAACATTCTCACCTCCTACTTATAAAATTTTAGATAATCTACTTAATCTCCCCAAATTTCAGTTTACTCATCCCTAAAATGGTGAAAGGATGGAAATACCTCCTTCTTAGACATAAATTTTGATTGAATAAGATTGAAACAAGGCATCTAGCACCAGGCCTGGCTCTGCCTCCACTATATGTACAGCACCTGATTAGCCCTAAAAAAGTACCTGATTGGACTTCTAACAATATGAGCACTCTTGACAAAGAATGACTGCTCCATGAAACATGAAACAGGATCTGGAAATAATTAGAGGCTGAGCAGCATGGGAGGTAAACCTGAACCTATGCCACCTCTGTTACTATAAGATTCTTTCCATATGGATTCTGAGCTCCCTTCCGCCCTAGAAGCTGAACATACCATATGCTTATTTTCCGTGCCCCCTTTAAAGCTGGATCTGAACATATTGTTAAGCCCTGCCATCCAATCCCACCCCCTTTGTAGGTCTTTGACTGTAAAGCTAGTGATACTAAAAATAAGAACCATAAAGCATGCTCCGTTTGACAGCAGTAGCTGCTGTACCAAGACCAAATTTTGGAAGCTGCATTAATAGCAGTACTAGCTGTGTAGGTGGACGCAAGAAGGTCAAGTTTCCAGGGTAGCAATAGCAGAAGTAGCATGAATCGAAGCAGAACAAATTCCCTTGTCAAGGGTATAGCGGTAGTTATTTCTTTTACTGCTGCCTGGTTTGGGCATTGCCCTTAGCTGCAGAGCTTCAAGTCTGGTTTTCCAGTATTTTATGAGCTACCCAAAATTCTCTTTCAAAATGTATTTTCTACCCAACTCTTCCAGTTGGTACTATATCTTGCAACTAAGAACACTGATTGATATAGAAATTGGTAGTTAACAAATGTAGGCAGGTGTGCCAGTTTGAAGTTCTTTTATGAATCCCCAAAAGATAACTAAACCATTCCTGTGGGTGAGACTCTTTTGAGTGGACTACATCTGTGAGACGTGAGTCAGGTTTAGTCTCCATCCTCTTGCTGGGTCTGATAAAAATAGAGACACAGAGAGAGACACACACACAAGAAAAGGGAGCTTCCATACTATATTTGATCCTGCCATGTGAGAGAAAGGACTTCAGGTTCACCCATAGCTGAGCTGCAAGGAGAGAAGTTCCTGAGAGACTCAAAGAGCCCGGGGCCAGGGAGAGATGACTCATATGCCTGATAACTTACAAATAAACTCCTGAAGAAAACACAGCAGCCAAGACTGATAGAAAAGATCTGGAAAGAAACAATCCCTGTGCCAGGTTGCCCACACCTGAGCTCCAGGAAATGGTAGAATCTGGAGGGGAAGACAGACACATCAGCAGAGATTGCCCAACATCTTGCTTCACCACATGGTCAGAGAACAGGATAAAAAGTAGCTGACTTTGGTGAGAAAACATCTCAAATGATGCCTTGATTTGGACATTTCACAGCCTTGTAACTGCAGGCTTTTACACCAGTGAAATTTCCCATTATAAATGTGAAAACATTTCTGGTATGTTGCATTGGCAGCCCTTTGGCTATTTCTTTTAAACTCCTCTCTCTCACAGTCCCAATTAGGAAATAGTTGTGAATTAAACAAAATGTTTGATCCTGGTGGTTAGTAAATTACAATGTCATTGGAATTTGTGGTCTCATTGGGTCTTTTAGAGCTTTGGTCAGGGAAGGTGAGAACTAGAATAGAGATATATAGGAGACTTCAGATGCTTTGTAAGACCCAAAACTTTTGCTCTGTATTGAGCCTTCCTGGCTGGCAGAAACAGCTCTTTGCCCCTGTATGGTTAGTCTATGTTGACATGTTGAAGATTCTCACCTGTGGGAGGAACTTTGCAAGGAGAAGCAAATTCTCCTCATGTCTCACCTTACCATCTCTCATGGCCTCCAGATTTCAGGTACTCAGATTCTAGTATATTTCCAGGGCTGTTTTATGAAGCCAAATATAGGAAGAGATGGCTACATAACAAACACATATGTAGAAGAGTTGGTTTCAAGGATGTGAGATCAAGGAGAAACAAAATCAGTTTTTGGTCTGTCAGCTCTTATCAACATAGGTGAATGTACTGGTTATCCCGATTCACTGTGCTTACGGAACAGCTGGTGGTGCTGATAGTTCAATTGATTGATTGAAATCTGGACTTAACATGCCCCAGGAAAAAACAACATTGAGGAAGAAATGCAATTGTTGAAGCAGTGTTTTCACATGCAATCTGCTGGAACTTCCCAATGAGGTCCTTCAAGATAACCCAGAAGGGTGTTCCTTCACCATAGCTTTGAAACATACACTGGGGAGGAAAAGATCTACAGTGGGTAGTGTTGGAGCCCAGGGAAGCTGGTGGATGGTGCTGGTATTAAAATAGATCTCCCTGATTCCAATGTGGGAGCCAGGATCCTAGGGTGCAGAGGCCAAACTGAGGTACCTGTCAGAAACTAGAAGGAGTGGTTACCAGGCTGGGGAGCAGAGCTGCAGGCTTGACCAAATAAGCTGACCTACAGAGTACTTGAACCAGTAGCTGATTTATCATGGATTCCTTAGATTCAAAATATTTGGACAGTCCACCAAATTTATACTGATTTGTGGAATGAGAGGTTGGAGGGGTAAGCTGGAGAAAAGAAGAATTAATTGATCCACTTAAATTCAGATTCTCTCACTCAATTCCCAGGTACAATTCAGGACCCAATGCTTTTTTAAACAATGACTAGAAAAAAATTACAGAAGAAGATGTCTACAGTTAGAGCAGAGCAGTTAAATTTAGTCTTATTGGACCTAGCTTTATTTTGACAAACAAGATTATCAAAGATCTTTCTTTTGTTTCAGATTTCTCTAAGCTCAAAGTAAGGCCTCACTGTACTTCATCAAGTGTATATAAGGCCACAGGGAAGATTTACTCTATTCAAGAGTCTTGCCTTAATTGTAAAAATGGACACATAGAAACTGAGCTATTCTTTCCAATCATTTTCCATTTTTAACCCAAGTGCTTCCAACTTTGCCTGTTGTAAAATATATGCTCATATATGTTTTTGAATGAACTGGTAAATTGTAATCTTCTGTGACTTTACTTTAGTCTGCATATAATGGGCTTTCTTATTTTTATCTTTCTTTCCTCTCCTTCCCTTCCTTTTATTTAAGAGAAATTAAAAGCAGTGCTTCATTGAACCCAGAGGATAATGGAAAGAGATCTGGCCATTATCAGGGGTACTACTCTCAACTTGGCTGTTACTGAGATGTGTGGTATTGTATAAATCATGTAACCTCTTTGGGTTTCACATATCTCACGAGAAAAATAAATGGCAATATCAGAATATCTTTGGGTATTTTCCAACTCTTGTATTCTGTGATTTAGAACAATGGTTTTTGGAAAACTTTTACATTGACCCCAAATCTACTCTCTGAAAGTTTCCCTGAAGTGAGCGCTTTCTTCCTTCTAGAACCATCTAAATAAATCAGACCCTCTCCCACCAAACTATCAAGTGTTCACTTCTCCAAGAGAAATAAAGAGTTTGCTGGCACTCACAGTGTTCTAGGTCTTTCAAATAGATGCTACAATTTCAATCTTTTTAACTGTTTATTTAGAAACAGGTGAAGAGTTTCTGGAACTTTCACCACCTGGGTTGCCTCCCTGAGAAAGTCTTCTGTCTGTGACTATTGCCTCTTTTTTTAATTATTTTTTTTATTTTAAAAGAAGCTTGAGATTACATAAATGTTATATGAAAAATGTAAGGGATTCCCGCATGCATCACCCTCTCCCCTCCCACACTTTCTCCCATTAACAACTTTCATTAGTGTGGTACATTTGCTACAATTCATGAATACATATTGAAGCATTGCTACTAATCATGGATAACAGTTTACATTAAAGTTTGCATTCTGTCCCACACAATTTTGTAAGTTATGAAAAAATACACAATGGTGTATCTCTGTCACTGTAACGTCATGTAGGAAAATTCCAATGTCTTGAAAATGCCCCCATACTATGCCCCCATATTCTTCCCTCTTCCATCCTTTAGAATCTCTGGTGGCCACTGCCTTTACATCAATGATAAGAATTCTTCCATTGCTAGAATAATAGTAAGTCTATAGTAGGATAATAATGAGTCTACTTTAGTCCATTGTTCATTTCCCAATCTTGAGAGGATTTGGGGATGGTGATGCTCACTCTGTTTCTAACTGAGAGTGGGCTTAGATCCCATGGGCCACATGAATGGAACTATCTTGCTTGCAGTTGCAGACACTTTCTGTTCCTTGAGATGGGCATTGTCCAATGTCATCTCCTTGTTAGTTGTCTGGGTGAGTCCAATGAACTAGAGAGTAGGTGTTGCAACTCTACTGAGATTCAGGGCTCAACTGATACATGGCTGGATGAAAGATTTAAGTCTCTGGGCCTTATATTTATCAAGTATAGTGCTAACTATAGGTTCAGATAAAAAGGGGCAGAAGAGTCATTTGTAGAGAAATCATAAATGCACCTAACTCTGTTACATTGGGGAGCATATATTCCAAGTTAAGGCTCACTGATAGGGTGCTGAATTCTTGAGATTGTCTGTTCTGCTTATATAGTTTCTGGATGTCTCTAGAGCCCTTAGGAGCCCCGCTATATGAGACACTGTTTACTGTGGCAATCAATGATATCCTGCTAAGACTTGCATAAGACTAACTCTGGAATGACCTCCCTATTTACTTTGAAATATCTAAGCCATAAAAACTCATTTGTATTTACATTTTACCCCTTTTGGTCAAGGTCTTTGTCCAGATGCTTAGCTAGCTGGTGCTTGGTAAGAATGCCTTGGTGCCTGCCGGGGAGGCTCATCCCTAAAAGTAATGTCCCACAACGGAGGGGAAGGGAGGGTGTTTATGTGCTGAGTTTGGCTTAGAGAGAGGCCACATTTGAACAACAAGGAGGCTTTCAGGAGGTAACTCTTAGGCAGTATATAATACTAGGCTAAGTTTCAATTTCACAAGAAAAGGTTCATAAGTACAGTCATCAATAACTGTCTGTCTTAATAATTGTCTGTCTTAATAATTGTCTGTCTTCCTTCACTAGAGATTGCACTTGGGAGATTCTTGCTTTCCTATTACAGAATGTAGCAGAACTCTGTAGGATGGGAATTCAATATTCTTTTGGTTATTGTGTGGATCTCTACCCACTGAGACAATGTCCCATGAACACTTGAACATAGTCACATGTCTTAGAGGCATGCCCCAGGCCATCACATTTCTTTAGGTGCTACAAGGTGGGGTGGTAAGACAGACCCTGGCTTGCTGGACACAATACTTCATCAATGTAGACTCTTTTGGGTCAGGTTCCCGGGAGACAGACCTTGAGATGGTAGCATAAGAAAGTGATTAGGTGAGGAGTTGCTTTCAGAAGAATGGGAGTAAAGAAAGGAGTTTGGTCAAGGAGGAGAAGCTGAGCAAGGAAGTGGTCTCTGTTGGAATCCAGCCTGATCACTCAGGGAACTCTGGGAGATGAACTGAACACAGACTTGCCTCCCACTCCAGGAGACAAGAGATCCAGCCAGCATCTTGTGTCTCCTGTTTCAGTCAGTCATTGGCTTGCCTGTGTTACCTCCAAGGCAATATGTCTCCCTTCAGCCAAAGGGGGTGGCTATAACTATTAGCAGCTTGGAGACAGGAGCACCAGCAAATAAAGCGGATATGGTCAGGGCACCAACAGGGTCTCCTACACAACCTACAGTGACATTGGCTTTCATCAGTTGCAGCACAGTTTCTATTCATGTTGATTTTCTCATCTACTAAAATCAAAAAGTATTTTTTCCATGCTCACTGCTGTCCAAGGCTATCTACCCCTTTCTCTGTTTGTACAGATTAGGTTTTTAACCTAAGTGTAAAGTATTTCATTCCTCTCTATTATATGTCATCTCATTATATTCCTCCACCCTAGTCTGCCTAGATTATTTTGGGTGCTGCCATCCAATACTCTCTATACCATCCAATTTCATTTTTTATACCTTGTTTGAGTTCTCATTAAAAACAGATTGACTCTGTCAGTAACATATAGTGTCTGAGGGCTCAATAACATCACCAACTCCCTAATATCCACAAGGCCAAGATCAAACCCAAGTAATATCTGTCTGTCACTTTGAAAGCATTTTTTGCATTTTCAGAAATAACCTAGGTTTATGATAAAAGGTTTCATTGGTTCAAAGAAAACTGGTTCTGAATTCCTGAGATCAAATTTGGTTAGGGAAATGTCTGGATTCCCCTTACTCATCCCCAATTTAGAATTTGATTTCAGATCATCACTTACTGAACGTCATCAGAGAGCTCTTTTTGTGGCCTTTTTGTTCATTAGGCATCCAATCAACAGCAAAATGGATCAGAGCCTTCACGGGAACCCTGAATCCTCGATGCCTGGGAGGTTAATGTAGATGGTGTGTCTGGTCGCCCCAGGTACAGGCTGTACTTTCTGGTCACATGGGTGGTTAATGCAATCAAGGATAAGATTAATATAATTAAATGTCTACTTATATTGCTCAGAAAATACAGCAAATTCAATACTCTCTCACTCCTTGGCAGCCTGGAGCTGGAGGCCAGGCTCTAATGTAATCACAGCCAGATGGGTACAGTCCGGCGATGTTATTTAGGGAGGCAGAGCAGCTCTGCGCCGATCATGAGACAGCTTCCACCTAGCATTTGGAATACATAGTCACATTTTCTCAACAGGTAACCAAGCAAGATTGAGCCTGGCACCTTCTGTTTTGTTTCCAAATACACTGCTGAGGAACTAGTCATCCGCTCCAGTTAGCCCCCAGTGTCTGCTGCAATTGGGAAATCTTACGCTGTCCACTCTTTTCAATTCTTCCACCCCTCCTACCATGGCCCACTTTAGAAATTGCTTTCCAAGAGGGCATGTGTGTAAAAATCCTTCCTCCTAGAGGGTTGGAGGAGACCCAAGTATTGAGCCTGTGCTATGAGGCAGACACAATATATACCTCGTCTCCTTTTCTTTTGCATTAGGTCCTTTGGGAGGAAACTGGGTAAAGCTTGGGCTTCAGAAGCAGAGAGATATCTTTCTTAATCTGAACCTCTAAAGTAGAACTAAAGCTACCCACAGTTAGGGTTACCTGAGTTCAAAATAGCCAAAGCTGGAATCCAGCATACATTGAGAGCTTTCTAAGTAGCTATTTCTTTAATTATTGCCAACTAACAGAGACTAAAAGAGATCAGGCAACTCTCCCAAGAATGCTTGGTACTTTTCCACTCTTCTCCTTCCCCCTATCAAAAATAGCCTCTTATAAAAGTAGGCACTATCTTTCTGAGTCCCTGCTTGCAGTTTTTTTTTTTTTTTGGATATCTACCTAGAAGTGGGATTGCTGGGTCATGTGGTAATTCTATGCTTAACTCCCTGAGGAACCACCAAATTGCTTTCCACAGTGGCTGCACCATTTTACCCTCCCATCACAATGCAAATGATTGTTATTTTCAATTGTTTATTTGTTTGTTGATGTGGAATGGTGCCTCACTGTTGTTTTAATTTGCATTTCTTTAATGGCTAATGATGCTGCCGTGCCTTTTCATATAGTTACCGGCCATTTGACTATCTTCTTTGGAATGTCTAATCAAATCCTTGGTTCATTTTTTAATTGGGTTGTCTTTTTGTTGTTGAGTTATAGGATTTCTTCATATATTCTGGATATTAAACTGTTATAGATCTATGGTTTTCAAATATTTTCTCCCCCTTTGTAGGTTGTCTTTTCCCTTTTTTGATAATGTCCTTTGAGGCACAAAAGTTTTAATTTCAGTGAAGTCCATTTTATCTCTTTTTTTCTTTTGTTGCTTGGGCTTTTGGTAAAAAATCTAAAAATCCATTGCAAATACTCCATTACTACCTTTTTTGTATATAATTGCTTTATTGTAGAGTATTATTTTGATAATCTTCTTATATTTTTCTCTATATATTTATTTTCTTAGTGTGTACCTTTGTAATTACAATTAACATCTTAAACTTTTCACTTCCTAGCTTGACTAGTAGCTGCCTAGTTGTAGTAGTACACAAACTCTCAAAAACTATATATCTCCTCTCCCTTTTTGTATTGTCATTGTCTCAGATTACATTTCTAGACATTGTATGCCCACCCATTAACAAAGATTTATAATGTTATTTTGCACATTTGCTTGTTAAGACATATGGGTGGAAAGGAAAGCAGTTACAAAGAAAAAGTACAACAATACAGGATTTCATAGTCACCTATATATCTACCTTTGTCAATGTTCTTTATTTCTTCTTATGGTTTCAAGTCTATTATCTTTTTATTTCAGCCTGAAGGACTTCCTTTAGCATTTCTTGTCCACTTCATAAAAATATTCATGCCTGTTCCCTTCCCTAGGAACTCTAGTGAATTATAATTTGTCTAAGGTATTAGCTGGGTATAAGAATTTTAAAAGCTTCCCAGCAATGCTGGTTTGCTGCCAAAGTTGAGAACCCATGTACCAAGCTGTCTCCATTTGCCAGGCTGCTAGACAGTTACCAAACAATGGTTTTGTTTAACAACTGAATTTACTGCCTCACAATTTCAGAGGCTGGAAGGCTATTTTTCCAGTGGCTGTGAGTGTTCTGGTGGGCCAGCAATTCTCAGGTTCCTTGGCCTTCCCATCACATGGCCATGTCCTCTCCTTTCTCTTCCATGTTCCCATTGACTTCTTGCTTCCAGCTCCTCCCCATGCTTTCTCCCTCTGTGTCTGAATTTCTTCTACTTCCAAAATACTCCAATAATCCAGATTAAGGCCCAACTCCATTCAATTGGGCTGTGCCTCAACTAAAATAAGATCCTATTTACAATGGGGTCACACCCACAAGAATGTGGATCAAGACCAAGTACATGTCTAAATTGGGGTACATGATTCAATCTATTATACAAGCCATCCCCAATCATGGAAAGAAAGCCTTTGGTCAATGTAAGGTCAGTGTTAATGACCTCTTGGTCAGAGGGTTGAAGGACCCCTGAGCTCTGCCTGTGTCACTGTCTTCACATAGAACGTTGTTTTAACCTGTTTTAGGAGTAGCTGTCATTTCAAGAACACTGATAGGGCATGCCATAAGAAAGGTGGGTATCTAATAGGAAGGGAGCAAACTCTGCAGGTAAAGGGCTCCAAAGCACTTGATGGGTGTCTACCCATCTACTGGGCATGATCTCTGACCCCACATACACCTGGCAGGGTCTCTAGTAGGGGTATATGGCTCAGCACCAAAAGATTCTCCCTGCCACTCTGGTTGTGTTGTGGATGCAGAGAGATTCAATGATCCCATATGGAAAGCCAGGACTCAGTAATAATTTTGGGAAAGAAAATTTATTTTATTTTTTTAAATTTCTTTGTCTTTTTTAATGTTACATTAAAAAAATATGAGGTCCCCATTACCCCTCCACGCCCCTCACCCCACTTCTCCCATAACAACTACCTCCTGCATCACCATGGGACATTCATTGCACTTGGTGAATACATCTCTGAGCACTGCTGCACCACATGGTCAGTGTTCCACATTATAGTTTACACTCTCCCCCAGTCCACCCAGTGGACCATGGGAGGACATACAATGTCCAGTAACTTCCCTGCAGTACCACCCAGAAAATTTATTAATGACCGGCCATGCTCAGTAACTTTTCTGTTCAAAAACCCGAGCTCTGAATAGGATCTTTGGGTTTCTTTTATACAGAGGATGTAGGAGTCAGGAGTCAAACGGTGGTGTTTATATGTAAAAGGACTTTTTGTTAGTTTCTTGGAGTTTCAAGTGTTTTATCTGAGTATCAGATAGGTCTTGAATTAAGACATACTCTCTAGATAAGTTTGAATTGATATGCACCTCTCACACATATTTTACATTCCAGGTAAGCTTGAATTAACATATTTAGCTTATACACACAGCCCACATTATTTATGAAGAAACATACAGCCCCACACACACACACACACACACACAGCCCACATCAGTTGTAATTAATTTTTTCCTATGGGTTTGCCTCCCCAGCTAGATCCTGAGCTTCCTGGGGGCATGGCTATGTCTGAGCACTCTCAAACACTCAATCTTTTAAAATGGGAAAATCAACTCAAATTCAATTCTAATGTGCTTGATTCTCACACCTTGAGGTCCTGATTGAGGGTAGGATGGTATAGCATGAATGTAAAAATTTTCAAACAAGCGCAGGAAGAATTTCTCAACCTTTCACCAGTTTTTATAGGGCAGTAAGATGTTATGACTTAAAAATACAAACAAAAAAATCCCATAGGTCTTATTAATGGAAATGGAGAAACAGCTATTAGATAAATCATTTTATCATTATTTCTTGTGTCACTTTTTTAGTTCTTTCCAAAATAAGGATTAATGAGATAATTTAAAATTGGTTAAGAAGGAAATAGGTAAATGAATTAATAATACTATTTCATTTTTTTTCTTTCAATACATTAATAAGGATCATTTTTAAAAGTATTCCTCTTTCTAGTGTTTGCAGGATTTCAACTTGTCCCATCTTTCCCTCAGCAGAACCTCCCCACACCAAGGAGGTGGCACTTAACACATAGATGTATTGAATAATCATTTTTAGAAAGAGACATTAAAAGGCTTCCTTTCTCTACTACACCCTTCCCCCTTTTTACTAGTACCTGCCCTTAGTTTCCAGCAAAACTGAATCTTTCCTACAGCACAGAAATCATAGCATCTAAGAACAAACAGGGATATTGTCAATCAAATAACCTCACTTCGCAGATGAGGAGGCTAAAAAACCAGAGATTCTGAGGAACTTTCCCCCGGCTGCAAAGCGGAATAGGGCTCCAAATTCAAGCCTTCTGGAGGTGCTGTCCACTGCTCTCTCCATGTCACACATTGCAGATTATTCCCTAGTCCTTTGTCTTTAAAACTGCAGGGGGTGGGGCGGGGGAAAGCAGTAGACCATTTTACATAAAGTATCTCTCTTGTATTGACCAGCAGGTTAGTAAATCCTTTGCTTCCAGATAAGCCTCTTTGAGAACTTCTCTTATTTTTAAAAGGCCTGAATTGTCTCCACCCCACCCTACTTTGTGTCATAGCCATCTTTTCCTTCTTTTAATAAATTTATTTCAAAATTTAAAAAAATAACAGAAAAGAGGCAGCTCAAGAAATTACGGAAGCATTACTCCTAAAAAGTTCTGTCCAGGCACATTTATCTCATATGCTAACTACTAACTCAGTAGTTAGTAACTCAATTGACAAACACAGATTAGTTCACTGACATAGTCAAGGTCTCCTAGGTAACGAAAAAACTGAGAGGAGACCAAAAAAAAAAAATACTTATTCATATCTCACAAAACCAAACCCCATATTCTTTGCGTGTGTATGATAGCCATCTTTTCTTCCTTCTCATTGCATCTGCTTTGAGACTGTAGTGCAAGTCCACACTGAGGGAAGATAGAGGGAGAAAGGGTAGCGGGGTATAAAACAAAGAGTAATGAAGCCGACCCCTTCTGGGTGAGCTCAATGCTGATCTAATTGGTGAGACAATATACTTTCTACCTCCTCTCACCCTGTCTTCATTATTCTCACTGAGTTCCTCTTGGGTGTATGGCCACACGTACTTTGGAGACAATTCCTCCAGCTCCTGAAATAGATGGGGGTAGATGGACTGAAGGAACCTGCAGAAATTGATAGCCCCCTTGGAATAAAGGGTTGGAGCAGCGATGATGCTTCTGTATCATCAATCAGCAGTCAACAGGAACAGAGAAAATATTTTCCCCAGTGACTTAATCAGTCAGAGGATGTGGTCTGGCTGAGGGCAGCCAGAAAGCAAGCACTTGTTTCAATTGTAATTTGTCATCAGCCACTGGTCTAAAGAGAGAAAGTTGGGTCATAGCAGCTTGACTGCTTATCAAGCCGTGTGTTTGTTTAGCCCCATAGAGAGACGCCTATGGGAGAGAGAAATGAGTTTTCTCGGAGGTGGTCCACTCTTAACAGTCAGTATGAAATGAAATCCTTGCTTCCACAGAGGCTCCCAGGCCCCTGGAATGGAGATGAGAAAACTAAACACCGCATTCCATCACGGAGAGTAGCCAGAAAAAGAAGGGGATCTTTGCCCTTTCCAGCCTGCATTCCCACAGGGGCCTTTCCTGACCACTCTGTGCCTATTTCCCCTGACGTCACCAGCTGTGTAGTAAGTAATGTGACCTCCAGCAAAAGCTCTGGCCTTTGTCCTGACTCCTGGGGGAAACCTCTAAAGCTTTGGGGTTTCCTGAGGGGTAGGAGTGCCTTTGTTTTATTTATTGTTTAGGGTGGGCCCCTTGGACCCCACTGTATTTTGTAACACATGATGGGCCCCTCAGTAGTTTATGCTAAGGAGGTGACTCAGAATGGAGGCCGGCCATGCCTGAAAGACCATCCATGTGATTAGAGGGCTGGAGCTTTGAGCCACATCTTCTCAGTCCAATCTCTGGGGAGGAGAGGATGGCTGCAGACTGAGTTCAACTACATGGGCAATGATTCACTCAATCATGCCTAGGTAATGAAACCCCAGTGGAAACTCTGAACACCAAAGCTCCTGTGACTTTCCCTGGTTGGTAATGCTCTACATATTAGAACGTATCAATGTACCAGGAGTGAGGTGTGCTGAGTTCATAGGGAGGAGATCGGAAGCTTTGTGTTTGGGGCCTTACCAGACCTTGCTCTGTGTGTCTCTTCTTCTGACTGGTTCTGATTTGTATCCCTTTTGTTATAATAAAACTAGTCATAACTTTAGGGTTTTCCTAATTTCTGTGAGTTGTTCTAGTGAATTATTGATTCTGAGGGATGTGGTCAGAAGTGAGGGTGGCCCAAGGGATCCCTGAATTTGTGGCTGGTATTTGAAGTGCAGGCAGTCTTAAGGAGGTCTGTGCCCTTAACCTATGAAATTTGGCCTAACTTCAGGTAATTAGGGTAAGATGACACAAATCACGCTGTTTTCTTTTCTTTGTAGCATTGATTGTTGTTTCCAGAATCATCTTATATTTTTGTTAGTTTGTTTACCTATTTCCACTTCCTAGAAAGGAAACTCCATGGAGAACAGAGGCTGGTTCTTGCTCATTATCTCTATAGCCTACAATAGTACTTGGAAGATGACAGTAGGCACATGACGAGTGTTTGGTTAATGAAGTAATTATTTGATATGTGTTAACCCAAATATATTTTTAGGGAGGATAAAAGTTTATTTTAAATAGCTATACTAAGCTGGGTTATAGAAGCAAGGGAAGGTGACTTGCAGAACCAGGTGGCCTCAGAGTTCAGGTAAGCAATAGGTGCAGAACCCAGGAGAGCCTTCTGGATTCAGGCTTTGGGATAACCAGTGATCAGGAACCAGTGAGGAATGTGGATAGTAGTTGCTGGGCACGTGGGGCAAGAAAAACCTGAATGTGAAGACAGACTCTTGCTTCTTTTCAATTGTTTCTTCTTCTATTTGTCCTTTGAAGGCAAGGATGTATCCTTGGTATATTCACTACTTTGAAGCTTGCTTTGGTTTAGTGTGAGTCCCTGGTTAGGTGGGTAGACAAGATAGAGAAGAAGAAATTCTGATTCTTTTGACATTGAACAGGCTTCAGAGACACTATTGCCACCTGGGTTCATTGACTTCTGTGACTGGGCACTGGGGAGGACTCAATATAAAAGTTAATTAAACGTGTATAAAGTATTGTGATTGCAATGAATTTGTGCTTTAGAATAGGGCATTCAAGTCATCCAGTCAAACACTAAACAATGATTCAGGGCCTTTAAATTAATGACTTCTCCCTGTATCTCCCAAACACCATCATCTCCCCCACTCAATAACCATTTTTTTAATACTTAGGGTGAGCTCCTTAAACCAGGGAAGGTGACGCCTCGGAAGGGCATATGGTGTGCTAGGAGATATTCAAAGAATAAGCATGATTCATCTTCCCAGATTTGGAGGAGGAGAGCTGAAGTTTTGTATTTTTAATTTCAAAGATGAACCATGAGACTTTCAAGATGTTTTGTGCTGGTGGCCGAGCTATTTTGAATGGAGCCTCTGGTCTCCACAGCTGTTTCCCCAGTACTTGCATTATACAATTCACATTTTCCATTATCTTTAGTCTCTTGTCATCTCTTTTCTCTTAAAGATTTTGACTCTTTGCATATATACCACTTGTGAATGAGACGTTTAGGCTCGACAAATAGTCCATGTGTTCTCCTGAATTTCCAAGCCCTTGTCATTAGGGTATGGCCATGTGTTAACATGTTTTACCCAATGGATTGTAAGTCATTGTATCATTTCCCAGATAAGGCAGTGAAGAGCTGATGTACCTCCTCTTCCTCAGTTCCTTGGGAACCACATGTAGAGATAGAAGAAATAGGACATGCAGGGAGCCTGGAACCCTGGGTTACAAGATAGAGGTGAACTCCCATCAAACTACCTCAGATTTCACATGAGTCAGAAATAAACCTTTGTTGTTCTAAACAACTGGAATTTCAGGATATATTTGTTACCATGGCATGGACCAACTTACCCATGTAATATTCCAGTTGTAATCATGTCAAGCCAGAAGTCCGAGCCTGTAAATATTTGGTTTCTGACTGTTCTTGAAATTTGTGGATCTCAGCTTGTCTATGATGTGAAATCTGCAAGGTTCAAGACGTTGGAGACCAGCAGGTCTGTTTAAGTTTTTTGATTTGAGTTTCCATAGATCCCAAAACTAAACTTTAAGCTATTCTTTAACTTCTCAAACTAGGCCTGACAATTCCTAAGTATTAGTTTAAAATTTTCCAGGTAATGTAGTGTTGGAGCTTTTTATTTAAAAAACCACACACACATAACGAGGCACTAAAAGGACAAAAGGAGTTGACAAAGTGTCAGAACTGCATTCATGTTTGAAAGGCCTCATTTTCACAGAGCTGAAAGAACACACACAGACCTTTCCTGATAACAAGGAGACCTAAATCACGCTCATGTTGGCAAAAGTTTCCAATCTATTCTATTGAACTTCTGCTATCCCCAACAAAAATAATATACTGTCTCTCATTTTAAATTGTATTGAAAGAGGCTGGCAAGAAATACTACAAACAAATCAAGGTGCAGATGAACACGCTTGATAGAATGGAACTAAAATGGGGCAAAGGCCAGGTATTGTGAGAGAGCAGCAGTGCTTTGGAAACACAAGGCCCTCAAATATTTCACCATTTGTCAGAGAGGATAATGCTGAATTATATACTTTAGGAAATGAACACAGTGAAGCTAAGTCTTCCTTTTGTGGAGTGAATTACTTGTTAATCTTTGGATGTTGTACTAACTTTCTCCAGATATGAGAATCTCCCCATGAGGAAAGGTTATGTCTTAAAAGTATATCTTGCCAGACTTTAGCCCAGTATCAGGAGTACACTAATAAAAACAACTAGCATTTATAAAGAGTTAATATGAAAGTCTTTATTGTATGCATTACTTGCATATGAATATATTTAATCCACAGACCTGGCAAAATGAAGAGGGATTATTATTGACTTGAGTGTAGATAAACTAGGAAACTAGAATATGGGATGTTAAGTAAATTGCTTAAGACCATATGGCTAATAAGTAATGGAGCTGGGTTTGAACCCAGGTAGCCTGATGCCAGAGGGTGACACTTAAAGATCATTCCCCAATGCCACTAAAAAAATAGTCCTGAATATAATAAGGGAAGAAAGAAGGAAGATTGGAAGAATGAATGAAAAGAGAGGTAGAAGGATGGATGAAAAATGGTAGAAGAAGGATGAAAGAGTTAAGGGTGGATGGAAAGAGGACTGGAGTTAGGGATGAAGGGGGCATAGGACGGTGAAGGGAAAGAAGTCTGGAGGGAAGATTGAAATAAGTAATGAAGGGATTGGATGGGAGAAGGGGTGGGAGAAAGGAATAGAAGGTATGATGGGTGGATGGAAAAAAGTTTAACTGGACAGAGAGACATAAGAAATAGAAATATTTTCTTCCTATCCCACTGAAGAGTCCAATCTTGATGTTGAGGAAGCTCCTGCTATCCACAAAACTGAGAATTAAGGCAAGGATGATCTGAATTTTCCCAAGGGGGAAACATTTCTCTACCTCTCCCTTTCTGGCACATTGAACCTGTGTGCTATTTCCTGCCCAGGTTTTCTTCCTTCAAGGCCACTCTGGATATTATCTCCATAAAAGTCACTGAGAAACCTGAGTCCTGTCTTTCTTGTGTCCCCCAAGGATTCATAAAAATCATCTTAAACACATTGGTTTGGAGTAAGATTATATACCCGTCTAGACAAAGGTGTTGCTATTAAACTTTTTTTTTTCAGGAAGGATACTCTGCAATTAACACCCCAGTCTTTTGATTCCCAATTCAATACTCTCTCTACCACCTGCTTCCAGGTGCTCAATGAATCTTTATTTTTAAAGACTGCTATTGTGTGAACATCACACATAAGTGCTGAGGAGATTTGTAAAAAATGAGGAACAAGGCAAGTGTTTTTTATTTAGAAAGCTGCTTAGGCTGATTAAGTTGTCTATTAAAGGACAGAGGTATTTCTCAACAAATTTAATGACTGAATGGCCTTCCATGGATTGAAAAGATTTACTACAACTAACAAAGTGGGAAACTTTTACCATCCTCATTGTCGTCCTTTGTAGAATCCAAGGATGGACAGTGTCTTAGATTGTGTTCTCCCAGAAGCAGACCCCAAGGGAAGTATTCAAATACAAATAGAACATTTGGGAGATTATCCCAGAAAACACTGCCTAGGAGAGGGGGACGAGAGAGGCAGGGAAGGGGAGGAAATCAATAAAGCATAAGTTATCAACCAAGTTACACCATGCACCTATGGGCAACTGGAGCTTAATTCCCCCAGAGAGCACTGAGAACCTGGGTAGACCCTATCCCACACCTATTGCACCCACTGTTGCACCTAAGGGGCAGTGGAAGTATTTATGCACAAACTTTCCAGCAGTCATCAATTGAAGGCTCTTCTGAAGAAAACAGATATATTACCTCCCCAGTACTTCCCAGATGCTGCACAGGTACTCTTAGGATTGAATTGTGTTCTTCAGTCAATCACTGTACAACAAAAAAACTAGACAATGTAGATGAGATGGACGAATTCCTAGAAACACATGAACAAACTACACTGACCCTAGAAGACACAGAAGACTTCAACAAACCAGTCACAAGTGAAGACATTGAAACAGTCAACACAAACCTCCCAAAGATGAAAAGCTGAAGACCACTTGGCTTCACAGGTGAATTCTACCAGTCATCCAAAGATGATCTAATACCAATCTTGCTCAAGCTCTTCCAAAAAGTTGAACAGGAAAGAATGCCACCAAACTCATTCTATGAAGCTAACATCATCTTAATATCAAAACCAGGTAAAGATACAACAACAACAAAAAAGAAAATTACAGACCAATACCTCTAATGAAGATAGATGCAAAAATCCTCAACAAAATACTTGCAAACCCAATCCAGAAACACATTAAAAGTATTATATACCATGGTCAAGAGGGCTTTATCCCAGGTACACAAGGGTGGTTCAACACAAGAATATTGATTAGTGTTATAAGTCACATTAATAAACTGAAGGAAATTTATATGATCCTTCTGATTGATGCAGAAGAGGCATTTGACAAAACACAGCATTCTTTCTTGATACAAACACTCCAAAAGATAATAGAAGGAAGTTTTATCAATATGGTAAACTGCATGTATGAAGAACCTATAGCTAGCATTGTACTCAACAGTGAAAGACTGAAAGCTTTCTTTCCCAATGAGATTGGGAACAAGACAAGGATGACCACTGTCACCACTGTTATTCAGTATTGTGCTAGACAAAGAAATAAAAGCCACACAAATAGTAAGGGAAGAAGTAAAACCTTCACTATTTGCTAATGATATGATCCTATACCTAGACTCTCCTGAAATATCCACAATAAAGCTACTGGAACTAATAGATGAGTTCTGTCAAAATTGCAGGATGCACTAGTAATACACAAGAATCAATAGCGTTTTTATACACTACTGATGTGCAATCTGAGGAGGAAATCAGAAAATAATTCCATTTATAATAGCGACTAAAAGAATCAAATATTTAGGAATAACTTAACCAAGGACAAAAAGGATCTGTATTCAGAAAACTACAAAACATTGCTAAAAGAAACCAAAGGAGATTTAAATAAATGGAAGGACATTCTGTGTTACAGATTCAATGCAATGCCAATAAAAATCCCAACAGCCTTTTTGGCAAAAATGAAAAAGCTGATTATTAAACTTATTTGGAAGGGTAAGGGGCACTGAATAGGGAAATGTGTCTTTAAAATGAATGAAGTTGGAAGACTCTTACTACCTTTCTTTAAAGCATATTACTTAGCTACAGGGGTCAAAACATGGTACTGGCATAAAGACAGACAGACTGACCAATGGAAACAAATTAAGAACTCAGAAGTAGAATCTCACATCTACAGTCAAGTGATTTTTGACAAGGCAGTCAAGTCCTCCCATCTGGGCCAGAACAGTTTATGCAACAAATCATGCTGGGAGAATTGGATATCCATATCCAAAAGAAAGAGGGCCCCTATCTCACACGTTATACAAAAATTAACTCAAAATCAATCAAGGACCTAAATATAAAAACAACCACCATAAAACTCCTTGAAGAAAATGTGGGAAAACATCTTTAGGATCCTGTGGCAGGCGGTAGTTTCTTAAATTTTATACCCAAAGCATGAGCAACAAAAGACAAGATAGATAAATGAGACCTCCTCAAAATTAAACACTTTTGCACCTCAAAAGATTTTGTCAAAAAGGTGAGAAAGCAGCTGACTTAATGGAAGAAAATACTTGGAAATCACATATCTGTTAAGGGGTTAATATCCATGATATATAAAGAGATAACACACACACACAAAAAGACAAACTACCCAATTAAAAAATGGAAAAAAGACTTGCATAGAAAATTGTCCAAAGAAGAAATACAAATAGGAAAAAAAAAACACATGAAAAAATATTCAATATCACTAGTAATTAGGGAAATGCAAATCAAAACTACAATGAGATATTATTTTGCATCTATTAGAATGGCCACTATTAAAAAGACAGAAAACTACAAGTGGAGAGGATGTGGCAAGACAGGAACGCTTTTTCACTGTTGCTGGGAATGTAGAATGGTACAGCCACTGTGGAGGACTGTTTGGCAGTTTCTAAGGAAGTTGAATATAGACTTGCCGTATGACCCTGCGATACCACTATTAGGTGTATCACAAAAGCACTGAGAGCAGTGACACCAACAAAAATCTGCACAATGATGTTCACAGAGGCATTATTCACGATTGCCAAAAGATGGAAACAACCCAGGTGGCCATCAATGGACAAATGGATAAATAAACTGGAGTGCATTTACACAATGGAATACTATGCAGCTGTAAGAAGAAATGAAGTCATGAAGCATACGACAACATGGATGATCCTGATGGACATTATGTGAATGAAGCAAGCCACATACAAAAGAACAAATACTATATGATTGTGCTATTATTAGCTAAATATATTGTATAAAATTATGGAGTTAATAATTAGAACATAGGTCACCAGAAAACAGAATGAGGGCAGAGAAAGAAAAGCTGAGGGTTAACCTAAGCAGAATTGGTTAAAAGGATTACATCCAGTATCCATGTGGAATCTAAGCCTCCTCTTGACATAGATGTGCAATGGACACAACCAATCCAATGTCCACAGAGAAAATGTGGCATTGGTGTGGGAAGGGTGGCCATGGTGGCTGCTGGGTGTGGGGAAGGGGAGGAAGAGATGAGATGGGGAGGCGTTTTCAGGACTTGGAGTTGTCCTAGGTGGTGCTTCACGGACAATTAAGGGACATTGTAGATCCCCCCAGGGCCCACTGGATGGAACGTGGGAGAGTGTGGGCTATGATGTGGACCATTAACTATGAGGTGCAGCGATGCCCAGAGATGTACTTACCAAATGCAATGGATGTGTCATGATGATGGGAGAGAGTGTTGCTGTGGGGGGAGTGGGGGGTGGGGGCGGTGGGGTTGAATGGGACTTCATATTTTTTGAATGTAATATTTTTTAAAAAATGAAAAAAAAATAAAAAAAAAGAAATATACAATACTAATATATGGTGGTAATAAAAGGGTGGTATATGGGGGGGATATACCTAAAGTAAATAATGGACAATAGCGAGAACTATTTTAATAATCTTTCATTAAATGTAAGAAAGGTAATTACTGTTTTTTAAAAAAATTAGTACAATCACAAAAAAAAGTGCTATCATTTTTTAAACAAATTCCACACCATTGCAAAGTGTGATATATGGGGCAGTGTATGGGAATCCTGTATTTTATGCATGATTGGTATGTAAACCTACCACTTCCCTAATAAAAAATAAAATTTAAGGTGGGTGGAATTTTAGGTTGTACATATGATACTAGAATAAATACATTTATAAAACAACCACCATGAAATGTACAATGCAAAAAGTGAACTCTAAGGTAAATGATGGACTCTAGTTACTAGTAAAATTATACAAATGTGCTTTCATAGACTGTAACAAATATACCACACCAGTGCAATTTAAAAAAATAAATAAATAAAGGTTGTTAGTAAATCTTTGGAAATGAATGGAAATGGTGAGAGCACATCATGGTGTCTGTAACTAGCAAAGCTATCATATGGGTATGACAGTGTTTGAAAGGGAATATATATTATATGTATATTACTAGATGGAAAGCTAAAAAGTGTAACATGGAACTGTATAACATAGTGAAACCTCATGTGAAAAATAGGAATATGGGTGATACTGCACATATAAGACTATTTTAACAAAATATGAACACAAACCAGAGAGATGGAAACAGAATAGCAGCTATGTATGGCAAGGGAAATATAGAGAGATTGAGAGGTGATGCATTTTTGTTTGTTTATTCATCTTTGTTTATTATTATTATTGGAATAATGAAAATGCTCTACACACTGCAATGACATGTGCAGGCCATTATATATCCTGCCATAACCTACAGAATTGGGTGGGAGAGAGAGTAAACTACAACGTAAACTATAATCCATGCTGTGTGGCAATGCTCCAAAATGTGTTCGTCAATTGCAATGAATATACCATACAGAAGCTGTTAATGTGGGGAAAAGTGGGAGGTGTGGGGAGTGGGGCATATGGAAATCTCCTATACTTTTTATGTGACATTTGTATAATCTAAGCACCTTTAAAATAAATACATACATACATAAATGCTATGGAGAAAAATAAAATAGGAAAGGGAGGGAAAAAAATGCTCTAATAACGACTGAAGTGATTAATGCACATCTATGTGATTATACCAAATATCATTAATTATACATTTTGGCTGGATTTATGCTTTATTAATATGTATCAATAAAATTGATTTGTTAGAAAATAAAGAGATTCAAGTCCTAACCCCCAGTCCTGTGAATGTGAACTTATTTGTAAGTAGGGCCTTTGAAGATATTATTAGTCAAGGTGAGGCCCCGCTCGATTAGGGTGAGCCTTGATCTGATATGACTGGTGTCTTATAAGGAGAGGACATTCAGATACAGGGAGAGAGACAGAGATGGCCAAGTGACAGAGGCAGAGCTTTCCTTACGCAGCCCCAAGCCAAGGAACGCTGTGGACACCCGCCCCCCACCAGAGGCCTGAGAGAGGAAGCAGGGCAGTGGCGACTCCTTGGTTTCAGAGTGCAGAACCACGAGGCGCTGCATTTCTTTTGTTCACGCAAGCTAGCCCGTGGTGCTTTGCTACAGCGGGCCTGTAAACTAGGACAGGTGTCCAATGAGGCTCTGAGTCAGAGAAAGGCCTGCGGCAAAGAGGTCGGTGTAGGCAGGGGTGCTGGCCCGGCGTGCTCTGAAGGGCAAGGCTATGTGGACAGACGGCGAGGGCCACAGACATAGTTCATCTAATTCCATTCAGGACTGAGCCAAAATGAATAATAACAACTTTGTTTCCTTAGTGCCTTTGAATCACTTATCTTTTTTTAAATTTGTTTTCTTTATTGTATTCTTTTTTTAAAGATACATAGATCACATAAAATGTTACATTAACAAATATAAGCAGTTCCCCCAATCCCACACCCACACCCCCACTCCTCCCACATCAACAACCTCTTTCATCATTTTGGCACATTCTTTGCATTTGGTGAATACATGTTGGAGCCTGCTGCACCACTTGGATTATAGTTTACATTGTAGTTCACACTCTCCCCCAGTACATTCATTGGGTTATGGCAGTATATATAATCTCCAGCATCTGTCCCTGCAATATCATTGAGGACAATTCCAAGTCCCGAAAATGCCCCCACATCTCATCTCTTCTTCCCTCTCCCTGCCTTCAGCAACTACCGTGGCCACTTTCTCCAAATCAATGCCACAGTTTCTTCCATTCCTAGTCACAATAGTTCTATAGTAGAATACCAGTAAGCTCACTCTAATCCGTATTTTATTCCTCCATCCCGTGGACCCTGGGTTGGTGATGTCCATCTACCTCTCTATTGAGAGGGGGCTTAGATGGATACGATTCTCCTGCTTGGAGTTGTAGGCACTCTCGGTTCCTGGTGTGGTGGTTGACCATCTTCACCATCTTTACTTCCCTGTTAGCTGACCTGTGCAAGTCCAACCAACTGAAGAGTAGGAGCTGCAACACTGCTGAGGCTCAGGGCCAAGCTGGCATATGGCCAGTCCAGAGATTGAAGTTTCCTGGGTATACACCAACCCCAGCACCAACCAAGGTTCAGTAAAAGTGACAGAAGAGGCATGTGTAGAAAGTTCACATCTGAGCCCAACTCCATCACACTCAGGAACACAAATTCCAAAGTAGGGCCTATTGACACAGCACTGAGCTCCAGAGCCATCTGCCATGACCATAGAACCTGTGTGTCTCCGTAGCCCTCAGGAGCACCAGTACCTGGAGTTGTATCTACTTTGGCTGTCTCAGTTTCACACATGTAGGTACTGAGACTTCAAGAAGTTAGCTGCCTTCCCCAAAGTCATGTAACTACAAGAGGTGACGATACTGTGACTTGACCCTTTGAACTTGGCTTCCAGGTCTCTTTATATTATATTGATATTATATTATACTGTCTCCATCTCAAACTCAGTTGGAAGGCAGACCGGGGGTTTTTGGCATTCCTTAAAATCTAAATATGGAAAAGAAAAGAGAGCGTTAATCCAAACTCCCATGCGTTTACTGTGATTTACTCAAGGCCCACTGAGGATGTGGTGATGCTACTTTGAATTGTTCCATCTCAGTGGTGATTGATTTGCTACCTCTTAGTGTGACATCCTCTTACAGCCCTGAGCTCTTTGGGGAAAGATTTAATTTCAGTTTACATTTTAGAGAGAAAAGAAAGTAAAAAGTCTGTGAAATTGAGTCATGAGACACAGTACCTCTGTTGCTATTTATCAGTGTATTTCTGGGGGGCACTGAGCAAGCTAGTGAACAGGAGTTAATGAATGATATGGGAAAGTAGGGCAGGACAAACAAAGAATGGAAGCAGAAGAGAGAAGCTACTAGAAAGTGCCTGTGTTAGAGCTGCCACTCTCTCTTGACCACCTACGGACATCCCCCAGACAATCCATTCAGACCCACCTGTCTTTTGCAAACCCTCATCCCAACATGATGGTCTATTTCCTCTGTTTGATAAATGGAAAACCAGCCCATGTTTCCACCCATGTACCACCCATTGCTCAAGAGATTTCCTTTCCCAAGACATCCATTAGCCTTCCTAGGGACATTCTGTGGATCCGATGATGCCACATCAAAGAAGAAGTTGGTCAAGACTTCAGGAATAGGAGAGAGAGCTATTCGAGGGCAGAAAACTTTTGGTTTGCCTGAGATGAAATCACCCTCTGGGCTGTAAGCACTGGTTATATATACTTACATAATCTCCTGTCGTAAAATGTCCACACCATTCCAAAGCTTGGTGATTGTTCTGTTTTCAATAAAGGTGATTTGTTCCACGCATAATTTAATGAATTGATCTTGGTACTTTTGTAAGTTTTTTCATGTAAAAAATAATTACAAATTAGGACACATTCACCAGACCACGTCTTGATTTTGATTTATAGAAAATCATTTTCAGATACCCAGGTCAACATTCTCCCATCCTCATCTTTCAAACTCAATTGTCTGACTCAGCTTTCCTTCAGCTCACATATCATCAAAACCACAAGAGTCTGGCAGGATGGGAAGAAGCCAGGGCCTGCTGGCCTGCCAGGAGGATGGCTTTAGAGTTTGTAAATGTTAAACTGGAAAAACACAGGGTTTCTTTTATATATTCAACAACCCTTAACTGCTGAAGTGTAGGACAGATATGTGTTTCCTCAGTACCACAAGACAAGAGAGAGATGGGGGGGAGGAAGGAGGGAGAGAGAGAGAGGGAGAGAAAGAAAGAAAGAGAAGGAATGAGGGAGGGAGGGAGGGAGGGAGGAAGGAAGGAAGGAAGGAAGGAAGCAAGGAAGGAAGGAAGGAAGGGAGAGAGAACTCTGTTTCCTGTGGCAGACCTTACATATATATTTAAAACACAGGGATTTGCCTCACCTGCCTTCTAAGCCTTGATTTTTTTAAAAAACCCCTTATGTTTTCTTTCTAGTGATTATTTGACTTGACTAGGGTCCCGCACGGCACCTGCCTACTCGGTGGCTCTGGCTGAGGTGACGTGTGAGTGGGGCAATGCCAGTCGTCTGGTCTCACCTGAGGTGTGAACCAGCATTCTCATTTTTACTATTACTCTGCGACCTGTTTTTCTCCAGGCTACACTTTCCCTGGCTGGTGAAGAGAGAATGACTAAGAAAGGACATGCCCGTGCAAACCACAGAAAGTGAACATGCGTGAAAACAAACCTGTTCCAAGGAGTCCACTTTTCAGCAATCTAGTACCTTGGATGTAGCTAACGGCACCGCCTGGTGATCATTACGAACAAGGGTGAGTACGTCAATGGTAGATTCACCTGAGATAGATTCACCTGACTACAAGTAACATGCCATGGTGGGGAGCAGTGTAGCTCAAACATTTGGGTGCCTGTCTACCACATGGGAGTTCCCTGGTGCCTCTGAAAGAAGACAAGCCAGACAGCGGGCTGGCATGGTGAGCTGATGCCGCAAGATGACACAATGAGGAAGCACAATGAGAGACACAACAAGCAGACAGCAGATGTGGCTCAAGGGTTTTGGCACCTCCCTCCCACATGGGTTCGGTTCCTGGTGCCTCCTAAAAAGAAGACGAGCAGCCACAGAGAGCACACAACAAACAAACAGAGAGCAAACAATGAGTGCCAACCATGAGGGGGTTAGAAATAAATAAAATAAATCTTTAAAAAAAAATCCCATGCCATGGACCTTCCTTTTCCACCTGTAGCACAGTCTTAGTGATTCCTGGTCTGTAAGTGTGAAGCTGCTTTCAGGCCAACTGGACAGAGACCAGCCACTTTCGTAAGGGTGGAGCCAGATGAGAAGGCGGCTGTCCTTCTCAAAGGGACTCCAAGCCCTCCCCGCTTCTCTCTCTCCCCTTCATATTCCTTCCAGAGCAGGTGGAGAGGAAGAGGGGAAGCCAGAAAGGAGAGGGCAGCAGGCCAGCTTTGTTTCCATGTGTGGGACCCCCAGTATACAGATGAGTGGGAAGACAGTGCTCGGTGCCACAGGTAGGTGGAGAATGAGTCCAGGTAAGGAATGCAACAGAAGTTATTACAGAAGAGAGAACGGCTCTGCCTTGTCACCCTCTCTCTCATGAAATCAACACAGGGAGAACCCAGGGGGGCTGTGATTCATCTACACTCACAGCTTGCGCCGCCTCGGGCAGCCAGGATGGACATATGACAAACCTCAAAGACCAGAACTCTTGACTGTTTTTTGTGAAATACAAGAGGGTCTCATCAAGAAATGACCCCTGAGTCACCTGAGAGGCTGGCCAAGCCACAGCCGGAGACTGGCTGAAAACTTACCTCACCTACCGGCAGTTGTGGTCAAAGGAGCCCCACTGAGACTGGAGGATGATATTGGTGAGAAAATGAAAAGTACAGGTTTTTATCCGGTTGGGGTTATTCAAAGTCCCACAGCACACAAGGAGAGTTAAGTTTAAATTCCATTTACTATCTTCCTATCGGTATTCAGGAGTTAACAGAAAGGCCCTTATTTAAGCAACTTGGATTGTATAAAAATATGAGTGCTGATATTTTAAACACATGTGCTGTATTTGCCTTTACTCTGGAGTGATTTAGGGAATGAGGCTGAGCTAAATTGCCAGGCTGACATTCCAATTCAGTGCATGTAGTTGAGGGACCCTCTAATGTTCCAGAACCTGCAGCTGCTATTATCTGATCTGCCTCGTGTGCTACAGGGGATATTTGCCCAAACGCAAAACAATTTTTCTGCAAGGTCTATTGAATGTCGCTGGTATTTGTAACATAGTAATCAAAATGAATCGCTGCTCTAGTAGAAGAATGAATACACAAAGGCTGATTAATCCACTTGCAGAAATCCTGAAATGAAGATGAAAAACATAGTAATAGCCACCCTAATATTAACCCCATGGGGGCTCAGTTATTAATTGGGCTGGATTCGAGCACGGCTTTTAATCAACTTGCAGGGCATTAAGCCTACACCCCCCGAGCTGCTCATTCATCTCCAAGTACTGGGAATTAAATGTTGAACAAATGTCAGAGAAAGTCCTTTTCCAAGAGCTCATCTTAGGAACACCTCACCTCCATCCATAACTTGTAATAACGCCGAGCAGCTATGCATCTGACCGAGCTCACGTCTGGAGAGAATTTGTCTTCGATTTTTCATAGAAGAAAGATGAAAGGGATTTTCGAACTTCTCACTGGGTAATTCAGGCCAAAACAAGCATTTGTAGGGGAGGAGGGGATTGGGTGGGAAGAAAAGGGATCTTATTTATGTAGATAAAATATTCCAGTCACAGGGGAAATAAATCGGCCCATAATGTTGAGCTCCACAGTGGTCCCTAAATATTTGGGTTCTGAGGAATTCTTTGAAAACTCTCTCTCCAGAACAATGAAAAGAGGAACATACGTATCCAGCAAATGGAAACAAAATTCAGGGGGTTCCTGGATCTGCCAATGCCGTCCTCTGACTCACAGTAAGAGCCCCAACCTAGGTCCACCTGCGACATGCATTCTGTGTAGCAGATGGCTCTCCTTTTGGGGGCTCAGCACACATGCCGCTAGTGGACTATTGTCTGCCTTTCCTGGTAGCCAATACATTCTTTGAAGGTGGGGCCATGCAATCTTCATAGCTAAATCCATTTGAATGGCTTAGAGACAAGGCCTACAACAGAGTTAAACCTCAATAAATAACTTAAAAAATTAAAGGACTAAGTCCTGGTTGACTGAGTACTTTGTTTTCTGGCCCAAGTTCAAATACTGCTAAGGAGGAAAACAGAAACGGAGGAAAGGATTCCAATGTTGTGAGAAAAACCACTGTTCCCAGGCCTCCAGGATGCGTGGCTTACCTTTCGTTGCACATGATTTACCTAATGATAATGAATTCGTGGAAGGCAGCGTGAGTAATTACATTTGATTCATTTAGTTTTCTAAATCAGGGCTGCTCAAACTTCAGCAGACAGGAAAATCACCTGGAGAGACTGTGAAAACACAGATTGCCCCACGCCTGCTCTGATTCCACATAGGCTGATTCAGGAGGCGGGGTGGGGGCGGAGCCTCTGCAGTTGTAGTAAGTCCCCAGGTGACACTGACTGCTGGTCCTGATGCCAGCATCTGAAGAACAGAGGTTTAAATAGCATCTCGCTTTGCTGATTAGGAATCTTGAGACGCAAAGGGGTGTGGGGAGTGGCCCAAGGTGGCACACCTAGAGCTAGATGTCTGAGAGCTGATCTTTAGACCCCATTTCTGCTGAGGGCAATACCGTATTTGTGCCACTGCATGCCAGAATATGGGGGACCAGAGAAGCATCTTTATCCTATCTCTGCTTCATAGTCCTTGCAGAATTCTTCTATAGGAGAGAAGACTATAGAGTAATTAAGCTCTTATTTTATTTTATTACATAACCACTTCTTTAATGGAAGTAATAGAATTTTTAAGGAAGAAAAATAAATCTCTCCTAATCCCTCCATTTTATCAGAGACAATTTCCTTTTTTGCATTTTTGTCATGTGTAGACCTATTTTTAAAAGAGCTGTAATCACGGTGAACGCACAAGCTGTGCTCAGTTTTTCTTTAGCATACTGAACATCTTTTATTAGGTTTCATTTTCATTATTGTAATGACGATTAAATGAATATACTAATATCTTCATTTGCACGTCTGTGTTATCCCTTCACTGTAGTCATCCTGGGAAGTTATAGGTTCATTCCAGGGCAAAGCTATTGCTCAAACATTCTTGGGCTGCCTCTTTTGGACTCTGACCTTTATTTTAGATTTTCTTTAATTCCATTCAGTGTTTGTCGAGTTGTTCTCTAGTCTCGATTGTCCTCCCAAGTTCAAGAGAGTTGCATCTTTCCTTTTATTTCACTGTCTCTAAGAGGGAATATTCATGGGATGCCTTACACTGCTATCTTGATGACATTAAACTCACCTGTTGCAAAGCATATTCTAACTTCTACTTCCTATCATGTTCGGCTGGTCCAGTTAAACCTGTCTTAAGCCTTTTTTGTATGTCCTCCTTTCCGCCAACTCTCTGCATTGAACTGACTCCTGGAATAGCTTCTCCCCTCATAACTGCCTCTCAGAACCCCAGAAATATTTCAAAGTCTATTTTACAAATCACATCTTCAACCTAGTCTTCCTCACTCACCACTCCAAAGTAAGCTTGGTTGTTGCTGGTAATCTAACACTTTGTCTTAAGACCCTTATCACATACTGCCATATTTAAGTGTGAGAGTTCTATATGACTTTAGCCTAAAAGACTGCAAACACCTTAGGTGAATAAGCCTGGAATAATACATCTTTGTATGCTCCACTTTGCAGGCCACAGTATATTATAAATACAGGGCATTGACTGAATAAGTGGAGCTGCCTTTTCTCTGATTTGTATTTACTCCTTAAATATCCTTTAACGTTGCTTAGGCTTGTGTTCGGTAAATACCCATACATGCCCCTCCAATTAGGAAGAGCGTACTTCTCCACTCCATTTCTTTTGGCTTGGCCACGTGGCTTGCTTCGGTCAAAGGTATGTTAAGTATTTATGACATGATCAGAGATCTTAAATGTCCTTGGGTGGTTTTACTTGACTTTTTGTTCCAGAGATCTGTCATGAGATGAACATGACTAGATAACTGCTTCTCCTTCGTCTTAGACCCCAGAATAAACCACTGAAGAATACCTGACTCCAACATGTGCCTTGGATCCAGGCCCAGCTGAACCACACCCTAAGCCAGGCCATCTATTTGATCTCATTGTGTGTCAGGTAAACTAGAGTTGACCAACAGCCTCATGAGTATGAGAATAAATGCCTGTTGTAGAAAGTCTCTGAACTTGGGTGCAGTTTGTCACACAGCATTGTTACAGTAATAGCTGACTGGAATTTCAGTTTCATTTATTTTTCTCCCTTGGGCTTTTGCAGAGATGGTGACTTCTCTTTTTTTCACCACCTGTCCTGATATTTATCCTCATGGTCCAGGTTAGAAGAGACTTTCTCTTCCAACAAGACTTCCAGTCTCCCAGATCTAAATAATATGCCTTTCTGTGTATTCCAGCATTTTGGTGCACTTTCTCTATTAGAGTGTTTCTTATCAATTGTAATTGCATAATTAATTTTCTTTCTCGCCCACTAATCTATAAAGTCCATTAAAGCAGGAACATCGCTTCTTGATTCATTGTCAAGAGATCCAGAGCTTAGTACAATGCTGGCACATTTTGGGGCTCTTGATGAAATGTTATTGAAACAATTCAATTTAAGATATTAGCATTTCAATGTATGCACTTGTTTGTATTCCATGATGCCTTTGCTTTCACCTGAGGTTAAGACCAGGTTGATAACAGCTAATAGCAGAGCTGTTTGAGATAAAAAAAAAAAAAAAAAAAGAAGAAGAAGAAGAAGAAAAGTAATGCATTTGAATAATTCCATGCACAAGCGGGAGGAGGAGAGTAATCTGCTGTACTGTAAATAAGATAGCAGGCTGGCTGTACTGGAGATACTCATAATTCATGGCTGTTGAGAGGTGTTTTTTGAGCCATGAAGTTCATGGAGAAAAGAGTTAATTTGATTCCTGTCAAAAAGACGGTAAGATTAGAATACCAGGATGTCTAGGAAAAGAGATGGTAACATCTCTGGAGTAGACAGCAATGGATTGAAATATACCATGTTTGATTGAGAGACTCTTCCTTTCAGAAGTTAAGTTTCCCACTAGAACTTGCATTGCACATGATTGCGTGATATATTAGGTCATCTTGGACATTTTCTCTGCTCTGCTCCATTTTTAGACTTGTTCTTGAGTTAGATTACTTTCCCTTAGGGTACTTTGGAGCATCAGTCATACCCATGACACATGCCTTATAACCATGATCAAAACAAAAAACAAAAATGTAAATTGCCTCTATTTTTTTTAAATGGCAATGTTATAAAAGACAAAGAAAGGCAGAGCAACTGTCATAGATTAAGGTGTAAAGAGAAATGACAACCGAAAGCTGTTCATATTGTTAAAGTAGATCCTCTACTAAAAAAAATGTTGCAGGAAGTTATATTCCTGGAAGAATTATTGAAAATGTACTATGGACTATAGATAACATAGAAGAATCATATTTAATGTTAAATATCCTGAATTTCATAACTGTTTAGTAGTTATGTATGAAACTGTCATTGTGTTGGGGAAATACATATTAAAGTAATAATAAAGGAGCATGGGCTACACAACCTACTGTAAAACAGTTCAGAAAAATAGAAAGATCAAACAAATGTGACAAATGTTTAAAAATGATGTATTTAGGTAAAGAGAATATAAAAATTCTTTGTACTATTCTCACATCTTTTTTCTGTAAATTTGAAATGGTTAGAAAATTTTTTTAAAGTTTCAAAAAAGCTTAAACTACAGGATTTAACAAGAATCACATGGACGATTCTAGTGGTAGCCCTGCCTTTAGAAATCTCTCATCCATCGGGGGTAGTGAACCCCATAGACACATCCAACTCCAAACTCCAGGGGACCCCGTCAAGATCCTTCATGAACAACGTCAACAATCGGCACACCTGCTCCACTCCCAGGATGGGCCGATTATTCCCACACTGCAGAACAGCTGCCGGGGATCCCAGAGTGTATGCTGGAACCGCAGGGACTCGATAAAAGTAGTGGTTCCAGAATTTCTGTCTGATGGGACTTTGGGGGCCACACTCTGGTTGGGGAGGGTAGTGGGCTGGTATTGAGCTGTGGCCACATGCACTGTTTTCACTTATGATGGGTGTTTCTTCAGGAGTACTGCAAGAGGAGATGACATAATAATGGGGGAAAAGCCCCCGCAGACCACCTCTTGGTTCTGCCCCTGGTTCATACATTAGACCAGAACCAAAGTTCACAGATCAGACTCAGATATTACTACAAAGTCTGGAATGAAGAACAGTTGCAGCAAGATGTTCAGAGCAGGAAACAAACAGCCTGTCTGAAATAGTTAGCAGCGCAGAAGTAATTTCATTTAAAAAAAAAGCTAAAATAAAGCATTGCTCCTAAATGAACAATAAAATAACAGATAAAGTTAGCTTTCATTTTTTTAATATAAGCAAATACCACCATCAAATAAGATTCTAAAAGCTATATGCAAATCAGTTAGCGAGTAGTTTACTTTTAATTGTAATGGATCTAAAAACTTATTTTACTCTCAACTGTTTACTTTCTCCAGGGCCAATCTGCTGAAAAAAAGAAACTTTCCTTTCTGGCCTTTGACCTCCCTAGTAGCTTGGTCAATGCCTTGCCGAATCCCACTGGTCTTTCCCAGAGGCCACCTTCAGCTTCACTAAACAATTACTACTTTAAGCTTCTAGGACCTTCTGCCTAAGGGCTCTCTCCAACTGCCGGCATAGGGTGAGGAACTGGACAGAAATGCCAGGAAGTAATGCTCCCTCAACAGATGAGAGGTGGGAATGCGTGGCCAAATACCCCAGCTTCCCCATCCCTGGGTGGAATAATTCTGAGGTGGGGCACCTGTGACTTTCTTTCGTCCTTCTGCTTTGCAGACCATGAATGCCGAGGAGTTGATACCCCTGAGAATAACCTGCAGCAGTGAGGGATAGCAGGGAGTGTATAAACACCCCAACTTCCAACACGCCTCAGGTGGGACATCTCTGAGATAAGTCCTACACCGTTTCCCAGATCTCCCCAGCAGGACTGACCCCCCCCCCCCCCCCCCCCCGTCCTTGTCAGTGGTAACCTATTCCACAACACAGTTTTTACTGGGTTTCCTTCCCTTTACTCTCTCACTCCCTGATTTTACTATAGGATTTCCTGGGAGCACATCCCAAATAAACCATTTACACTCAAACACTTGTCTCTGAATCTTAAGGGAGATCCCAAACAAACCAAGATGAAAAGGAAAAACCTATCATAAACCCAGTACTTGCTAAAAACAAACAACCCAGTGGGCTACCATGTTTCATTTGTTCTTCTCAGCTTTGAGAGTTAGCTATAATTTAGCCTCATCAGAAAACGTTTCTCTAAATATTAGATATATTTATATTCACATTTATATTTTCTTTATGTAAATTCATAAATATCTGACATGTATTCAGACACTTAAGTCAGGATAAAATATCCTGTAACTTCTACCTCAGAGATCTCACAAATAGAGTTTCCAACAGCTATTCTACATCATGCTGACCTCATAAGTAACAGAGCATTTGGACTTCATTTCCAAAGTCATCCCAAAAAAAGGGGAAGAAAAAGAATATACTACTACTTTGTGAAAGTTCTAGAATTCCCATCACAACGGGATAGAACATCAGTGTTCCTTCCCTATAATACTTCCACAAGATTTGATGAGTGGAAGAGCTTGGGGCGGGGGGGGAGGTAGATGTCCTCTCTCCAGCTTGATTGACTCAGCAAAACCAGCCACTGAATACCAGAGGCTAGTCCCATTGGACCAATGGGCAGATGATCTGAGAGAACTGAATAGGACAAATGCTTTGTGTGCCTAGATGTTTCCTGTAGGAGGACATAGTTTTAGCCTGGCTTTTTAGGGGAGTCAAAGGTTAATGATTTGTATGACACATTTAAAGACAGTTTATGGAATTAGTTCAGGAGACAAAGAGCCACATACTAGAATCTTATTCTGAAGCATCCCCTAGGCCCACCAACAGCAATGCTTGGGCTCTGTTATACATATTCTCAACCGCGCACGGGAATTCAGAAGAATAGCAGTGCCAGTTTCATCTTCTCCTGAAAGTTAAAGCCAAAAATACTCTTGATGTAACTGGAGAAGGCCCAGGTTGGGGGTAGGGAAGGGCATTTGCTCATCAAAAGGTCAAGGATTCATGCTTTATTTCATATCTTCAAATTCATTCTCACGAATTGATTACTTTTCCCTGCCTGTTGAAAGCCTTGGCAGAGGATCAGAATTTCTGACTCTCAGAGCTGTTCATATTCAGATTGACTTTCACAGCCAATCTCGTGGATACTGGGAATTATCCACAGGGACCTCATCTGCTCCTGGAACAATGTTGTTATCAAAGCAGTGCCCATGAGCCAAAATCCTTCCAGAATCACAGCCCATAGCCCTACCATCACAGACAAATTGGATTTCATCTTTTGTACGTTTTGCAGTGGGAATTTACAATAGTCATGTGTTTCATAGCAAATGACCTTGCTTTGGAGTATGTTTTAACCAAACAATTGATGATTCTGCAACAGACATAAGAGCAACTCAAACAGATGACATAGAAGTTATATATCCCTTTGACATTTGAGTGGCTGTATTTTTATGGCCAAGTTAGATGCAAGGAGGATCAAAATATCTCATATGTATCTGGACACTTAGGTCAGAAGAAAATATCTTGTAGATCTTCTACCCCAGGTTCCAGTTCCCAGAAAGAGTGAACCTTGGAACCTTCAATGAGGAAACAAATAGGCAAACAAAAACTCGAGACTCAGTTGTCAATCAGATGGAAAACTATTTAGTGAAGCAGTGGGGAAAAGAAGACTGGTATTTTAATTCTCTGTCCTTCTCACAAAGGGTATGAGGTGAAGCTTCTCCCTATTGTCTAAGACTATGGCCTTCAGCTCACTTCTGACATCAGAGCCTCCTCAAATAAACTTAGACACACTTTCTCTTGCTGTTGGTGCCAGCATCTGTTCCTACTCTGCCAAATCTTAATGTCCCTACTTACAAAATAAGACAAGCAAGTTTACTAGATATTTTGACTGAGCTTTACCCTCTTGTGTAGTGTCCGATCCTTCAGCATCAAAGTTCTGTTTCATGCACTTCGTTTATCATACATTCTTCATTGTGAAAACAGCATACGAAGTGGGTAAGGGTTAAGTGCAAGAAAATGTGTAGGCAGAGACCTGTTTCCAATGTTTCCATCTCAGCTTTGTCTTTCTCCAGACCCAACCTAGGCAATCATTTCCTAGAGCCCAGACATGATATCAGGCTGGGAATTCTGAGATAACTTTTTCCTTCCCTGAGTGGTCCAACCCGGAATGAGCTAGGAAATGGGACCCTCCCTGTGATCTTTGTCAAGTAGAAGGGTTTTTACCCTCAGCTGTGCTTGGCTGACCCACTTGGAACCATTGATGATACCCACAGGCTTAGAGAGGGACACCTCAGGGACAGAGCCCACCACCCCTCTCAAAGTAGGGCAGGATTCCAGGTAACCATGGCAGTAGTCATCTTGGGCATGCCTCCTTGAATGAGAAACAGAAACTGGAACTTCCAACAGCGCTGTTTAGATGGCAGTATCGAGCTCAATACTGATTATGGGTCACATCAGCAAATAACCTCAACTATTTAACTAACAATAGAACAGAATATAGAGCAATGCTATGTCTATCAATAGTGCAAAACAAAAGACCCATAAAGTCCAAGGAAATAAACCCTTGTGTTGATGCCCAACATGGAAAACAGCTGTCAGGGGGGCTCCACTTCTGCAGCATTCTGGTAAAAGTTTTGTGGTCCAATTAACTCTGTCAAGCCTTTGTCAATGAATGAATCTTGCCCAAATTGTGAACCTTATAGCAATTGAAAATTTCAGAACAGAATTGGCAGACTCAACCATCTGCCCAAGCTCCTATTTTAAACTGATTCTATCAACGAGAAGGAACTGCATGGGAAACTCACTAAAAAGTGTCTCAGGTTGCAAATGATTTGGATTAGAGAGTCCCCCTCAAAGATGCCCAAACCATTATTCCTTTGATGCCCAAAGATTTGGTTTGGGGACTAGTTATTCTTCCTGTGGGGTAGTTCGTTCCTTTCGCTAATCAGGGCTTCTTAACTTTTTTTGCTCCACAGACACCTTTTCTAGTCAGGTGAAAACCATGGACCCCTTACAAGTCCACACTGTGTATTACTTAATAAATATATCATACCTGTACCAACACGTCTCCACGAGAATAATGTTTTTGGTTTTTTTAAAAATTTCAGTTCAAACTCATGGACCCCTTGTGTAAGAACCCCTGCTTAAATGGAGTAAGTGAAAGCATGGGGCTGGCATTCATCTTGCTGAAGGAATAAATTACTTTAAAGCACTTTAAAAGCCCCCATTGTGACATGTTAATTGCTTACCATTCTTATCTGTTTTCCATAAGGAATCATCTACAAATCAACACTTCGATCTCCTGAGTCACTTTATTTCAAGTACTTGAAACTTCATTAAACTGCCTTTCCATAGCAAGCTGTCCATAAGTCAACTACTACTCCCCTATTGTAGAAGAGAGGTCTATTGTAAAGGCTTACTACTCAGAGGGATACTGTCTAATTTGCGATTCACCTCTCAGCACAACTAAAATGCTCCATCCTTGACAAGTATAAAACTAACTAAAACGTGGGCCACTGCCCACTTCCTGGCCAGCAATTTAAGGTGAGTCCCACTCCCCACTGTATACTGCGTTCTCGTGACAGGTTAAAAGCGGTTTAGACACACAATGGAATAATACACTGCTATAGAAAGGAATGAAGTTCTGTTGCATGTGACAACATGGAAGAACCGTGAATACATCTGTTGAGTGAAATAAGCCAGACACAAAAAGACAAATGTTGTACGAACTCAGGGATATGAAATAATTAGCATAAGCAATCTCATAGTCAGAATCTAAAGCACAGGTTGCCAGGAAACAGGGTGGGGATAGGGAATAGGAAGTTTAGGCTTGAAATGTACAGTTTTTATTTGGCACAATGGAAATGTTTTGGTAATGGGTGGTGGGGACGGTAACATAACATTGTGAACTTAATGAATAGCACTAAGATATGTACCTGAATGTGGTTTAAAGGGGAAATGTCAGGTTGTTTACATGGTATTAGAATAAAAATTAGAAAAAAAAAAAAAATCCATGGAACTGCACAACACAGTGAGCCCTAATTTAAACCATGGACTATCGTTTATAGTACAATTATAAAAATATGCTTTCATCAGTTTTAACAAATGTACCACACCAATGCAAGGTGCTAATAATAGGGTGGTAAATGGGAAACCTGTATTTTATGCATGATTCTTCTGTAAGCCCACAACTTTTCTAATTTTAAAAATTGCCTCTAGATGTTTCTGGGTGGGGCACCTCAATGTTTCAGGGTTAGAGAGTTATAGAAAAGAAGGTTCTATTTCATTAAATGTTTCCTCCAGTATAGAAAGTCTGCTATCAATCAGTCCCAAAGCAAAGAAGCCTTCTTTGAAGCTCCATGGAATGTAGATTCTGCCTGACCAGAACACACGGTCTGCAAAGGGGCTCATGGTGGGCTCAGAGCATTGCTTGGATTGCCTGTGGGAAATTGCAACTAATAACTGTGATTATATTCAAAATACCTTTGTTGGAAAATGACAGGAAGGCTTGTCCCCGTGACTTGATATTATTGCATTCTCCACTCTGCTCCTGGGAACTGCTGCTTTTTTAAGTTCTGTTGTTAAGAAAATCTGTACTTCTCTAAAGAGGCCCATATTGTGCTAAATGAATACATTTTCTTTGCTAAAATATCCATGTTGTTTTTCAGACAGACACTGTAATTTCTTTGAATAAACATTCTGCAGTGTTTCTCACTGACCTTATTCTGTTATTCTGGTCAAAGCTTCAAAATAAGTGTTAAAAGTTGCAACCCATGAAGGCAGCATTTTTGATCGTCTTGTCACTTCCCTTGTGGCCAAGGTACATACCTTTATGGTTTACAGCTGGTAACAGTACATTCTGTATAAGACTTTACAAAAGTGTTCACAAAAATCACAGGTCCAGAGACTTGTTTCCTTATCTGAAAAATAAGTTGGATTAAACTAAAATAAACTTTAAGATCACTTACGGTATAACAAACATCTTTGGGAAGAGCTAATCCATTCTTTAGGGTTTCTTCAGATTCTCACTCATCTAACCAAGAGCAGATGCAAAACTACTCACCAAAAGACTTCAATTCCACAACCTTTCTCAGGAACCCTTCCCCATAACCTTATCAAGTTCACCATGCCCTTTCTTTCTTTTTTTAAGATTTAGGGACAGATCAGATCATGAAACACTTCACATCTCCTTGGTCCCACTTAACCTTTGCCCACACCTAGTACTTACTCAGTCAATTGATAGCTCATTGTGGTAGGTTGGTGCCAGCTGTAGAACTGGAGCGTCTCAGCGTCACTCTTAGACCCATTTGGGGAAATTGCGCTTCATGTCTCTTCAATCTTGGACTCTAATGAATTAGAGGAACTAGTTCTCAGGGGACATAGTAAAGGTTCTACTGAATTTGAGGTTTACACAAGGAGCATGGAAGACAGGGTCTAGGACTCAGCAGACTTACAGAGGAATCTCATTGTCCTCCATGCCTGATGATAAGTGTAAACAGTCAATATAGCAACTAGGGCCCAAGGAGCACAAGGCAGCTAAGGGCTTAGCCTGTTAGGACTAGATCATTCTATCAGGAAAATCTTGATGAGCTAGAATATTGGCCAAAGGTAAGGGAAATTGAGGACGGGTGGTGGAAGAAAGAGATGAGGAATATCCATTACAGTGTCAGAACCAGTGGGGTATATAATTTGTTCCAACATTCCCCTTGCAATAAGTCTTGCTGATATTCCAGTTGACCATCATCCTGAGGCTAACTCTGTGGTGATCTGGACTCCCCGGTGGGGAGAAGTGAATCCGAATGGTGCAAGGAGTGGACAACATTGGACACCTCTTGTAGACCACTTCACATCCCCTTGGCCCCACCTCTTACTCCAGCCTCTCCTGCAAGGACCAGTTCCAGGAAGGCTTCAGCTAGCTTTGTGCAAAAGAACCACTCACTGGGGACCTGCACCATCATGCCCCGGCGTTTCTGACTCTGAAGTGTGGAGCACCTGTGGACCCACCCGAGCATTCACCCTTACACTCTGGAAGTGTGAGGTAGTTGATGCCAGTGGGACCAGTGGGCAATGCTTCCCTTTCATCCCCTGGAATAGTTTTCAGGTGCTTAAGTTCCCCAAAAGTTGTGATCGTAGCTAAGCACAGATAACTTGAGGTGAGGACCAACTCCCTAACACCTCCTTGTGTTAGACTTGATTTTTTCTCTGTTTTATTTCCTCTTTTCCTCACTCCTCACCCATGGAATCACATTCCCAATCAAACTTCCTGCACCCAAGTCTTTGTCTTAGGCTTTGCTTTCAGGTAATTACAGTAACAAACCAGGGGTTTAAGTTTTATCCTGAATGTCACAGGTGACCTTTAAAGGCTTTTTTAGATGCATGTTGTAGAATGATCACACTAGCTATGGTGTGGAGAATGGATGGGAGGAGGACATTGTAAATGCAGATGACCAGTTTCTAAGTTACTTAAGCGATTCAGATGAGAAATTGGTAGCGTGAGCAAGGGGGCTTGACAGTAGTGGGTGAGTCCCAGGGATATTAAAAATAGATTTTCCAGGACTGAATAAATATTTGAATGGAAGAAATGAGGAAGTGGAGGATATAATAGAGCAGATGCAGGCAGATGGAACATCTCTGCTTCCCCACTGGCTACCGTTTTCTCTCTGAAATAGGTGAGGACCTCTCCGTGAGTTATCTCAGGTGCTAGAAGAGTGTGGAAAGGGTTATAGCAGCTAATGCGGGGCACATTAGGCAAAGCTGTGTTGGCAAACAAAAGACTGAAAAACCTAATTAATATGGAGAGGTGTGCATATAACAGCTGGTGCAGAACTGGAGAAAGAAGTCATTTGGACTTGCCCCTGTTGAGTGTGAAAGACAGAGAAGCAGGAGAGAGCAGTATTGACTCCCTTATACCAGCGGCCAGCCAAATCCTGGCCTAGACCTGCACTAGTGATCCACAGGGTGAACTAGGAGTGCCATCGTCCAGTGGAAACTTTTTGTTTTTTGGTTTGTTTAATGAGATGATGTACACCAGCTACTGAGCTCAGGTCTCCCACACAAGATGGAAACTGTGGCAAAGTCCCATGCACCGTGAAGAGGAATAGCTTCTAGAAAAATCTTCACAAAAGCAATATCTTCGTCTTAAGAGAAGAAGGACTGTGAGTGACAGAGCATCAGGGAAAATAATGTACTTGTCCCCAGAAAGTTCTAGACATAGCACTGCCTTATGGTGGGGAAGCAGGCCCTGATACCCTATGGGAAGGTTTTTAGGGGGTGCATGCAAAGGAAGCAGGAGCAGTGACTGTTGTAAGGTCTGTAATCAACAAAATAATATGCCAGTAATTAGGTTTCAACTGACTCAGATCCCATTCTAGGCATTAATTGGGGGGAAATATGCAGATTGCGGTTAATAATAGAACAGTTACAGTTGCATAGCCATCTCCTTCCTGTTCATCAATTTGTTTGATTGCTTGTGTGGCAAACACTTGATCTTCCCTGTATGTGTTTAGCTGTTTGAGACCTTTGGAAAAAAACAGCCGTTTATTAATTACGTAAAAAATGTCTTCAAAACACAATGGTAGCTTCTTATGACCTGCAGAAGACTGCTCTGAAAATTGGAAGCTGCTAGTGGTGACACAGCGTTCCAGAGAAGAGACAAGTACTGGAGTCTTCCAGCTGTGTGGGGGTGGGGAAGAGGAGGCAAGACTCAACTTCTTGAAATAAACACACGTTAAAAATTCAGAGCATAATGTACCCTACTATTTACCTAGTTTTAGATAAAATTGGCTGCCTCATTTGATTACAGAAATTTCTGTCCTCCCCCAAGTCCCACACATCCCTTCTTTCCACATTTGGAGGCTGAACGAATTTTACTTAATGGGTTTTTCTCTTCTACCTTTCTAGCACTTTCTCCCTGCAAGAGAATTCAAATAGCATTTGTGATTCCATCCTGGCATAGTGTGACTAGGTCTGCTATGACTGGAATGGGGTGTATTTAGGTGCCTGGCTCTGTGTTAAGGTTTAAATATACGCTGTACAGCAGATGTACTGCAAGTTTGTGAATGCTGCAAAGAAAATGTAGGAATAAAAATTGCTCATGGATTTATAGTCTAAATCAGAGGTAATAGCAACAACTGCCTAAGGGAACAAGAGGAGAGAAACAGATTGAGTAGAACAAACAACAGAAAGTGGGAATGCTGGGGTGAACAAAAGCAGTGGATCTCAAACTTAAGCCTGTGGCAGGACCCCCTGGAGAGCCAGATAAAGCTCAAGTCCTGCGCCACCTGCAGCCCGCCTAGTAGGTCTGGGGCAAGTCAGGATTTTGCCTGTCAAAGAATTTCAAGGAATATTGATGCTACTGTTTGCTGGACTACACTTTGAGTAGAGCTAGTTTAGAGATATCACAAAGGCATTCAAATTACAAAATAGAAGTCTTAAACAGAAGGCAGTTCTGAAACACATACATAATATATGCTAGCCAGATTAGATCCATTCGCTTCCTGTTTGTAAATTCTGATTTAAATAAATTTAGGTAGGGGAGTTTTGAAAAACCAGGCAGTGAGCCTAAAGTGAATTAATGCTATTTTGGAACATCCTTCTTTTACTTCTTTTTTTTTTTGGTTCTTGGGGAAGCTCCTTTGAGATATTATCAATGGTTGCTTTCATAGAAAAGAGCAGGCAAGGAGGAGGGCTGGAATATTGTAAAACCAATATTTTTACAAAGATGAAATCAAGTCAAGCCAACTCTTCACCAAAGAGAGGGCGTAGGGAAAAGTTGCCGATGGTCAATGTCAGAGGCGAGAAGGAAAGCGGACGGGAGGAGTCCATTTTTGCCTAAAGAATGAGGCAGTCCAAGGGAAGCAGACTTGGCCCAATGTATAGGGCCTCCTTGACCCCCGGGCCTCCTTGACCCGTGTGGAGCTGGCCCATGCGCAGTGCTGATGGTGCGCAAGGAGTGCCCTGCCATGCAGGGGTGTCTCCGCGTAGGGGAGCCCCACGCACAAGGAGTGTGCCCCATAAAGAGAGCCGCCCAGCACGAAAGAAAGTCCAGCTTGCCCAGGAATGGTGCCACACACACGGAGAACTGACACAGCAAGATGATGCAACAAAAAGAAACACAGATTCCCAGTGCCGCTGGTAAGGATAGAAGTGGTCACAGAAGAACACACAGCGAATGGAAACAGAGAGCAGACAACTGCAGGGGAGGGGAGAGAAATAAATTTAAAAAAAAAAAAAAAAAAGAATGAGGCAATCCAAGACCAATTCTGGCATAACAATTTTTTTGCCGGGAATTATGCTTTGATTTCCTAAAGTCATAGTTACCACTTACTGAATGCATTTTATGGAGTAGGTAGTATACTAAGAACAATAGCTCATTTATTCCTCACTTAACCAAAAAAATGTAATTATTACTAATATTTCTACTTTATAGAGGAGAAAATTGAGGCTTAGAGAAGATGTATAGAAATGTGTCTGCAATCCAAAAGGTAGTATGGTACTAGCTGGAATAAAAATATGGTCTGTTTTCTGTGTGCCTACCACCATCACTATTCCCCCAAAACTCCCACACAATGTCCTTGGTTTAGTGCTGTAGAGAATATATTAAATAGAATGGCATTTGCCTTCTAATAATTCAGTTTACTCCAAACAGCATTGCATAGAACAAACGTAAGTAAGGATAAAAAAAGACCAGAGTTCACAATTAAGGGAAAGTTTAAAGAAAGAAAGCCCTGCATCTGCTGTGGAGAGAAATTCCTTATTCCATTTTCCTAGATTTCAACTTGCAGTAAATGCTAATTCATGAGAAGGTTTTGATTTGCCAGAAGAATATCTGATGGCAGAATCAGAGTGTGGGCAAACCACCTATTTGCATATGTTTTAATTGAGGTGGGGGCAGCTCTACTCAACAAGAGAGAGAGCTGAATTTTATTCTGGTCCTGAAAATTATTGAGTGACTCACAATGCATGTTGCATCATTGCATGTTAATAATAATTGTTTTAAGTAGACCTGCAGGCTAGAACTTTATTGGATTCTCCTCCAGTGCTAGTCAAAGTTATTAAGAACATCAGCTTAAAAGAAAAAAAATGTCTTTGTGAGTGATTGCTTTTGTGCCACATAGATTGTCTGTGATTTGAAGCAGTTAAATTTGCAATCGACTTCTGTCAGAGTCACAGGTCCCCCAGTGTTAAGGGCAGACAGCGTAGACCTCACCTTATGATGGAGGAGTGTCAATGTGAACACAGGGGATGGGAGACATGGGGTGGACATAGGTGTGGCATCCTTGGAAAAGCTCCGATCAAATCCAACCTTTAATACGAAGAACGGCAGCTTTTTCCCTTTGCAGATCTCCTTAATTCTTTCACACAGTGTATTACTTTGGGGAAGTAAGGTCTTCCCCTTAATCGTTTGTCTCTTAGCCTGGCCCCCCCCACAAAGAGAGGAGAGGCTGTGTTTGGGGGTGATCACTGGAGGAGCTCAGTGTTACTTGCTGGTTGGTTGATCATCAGTGTTTTCTGCTTAACGACTCATGGATGTTTACTTTTCTGCTTCACGGTCACTACCTTAAATAGAGCCCTTATTTCTTCATTAACTGGATTTCAGCACTAGTGCTTGGGTGGAAATTTTAAAACTAAGTGCTGCCTCTACATCTGGTAAAGGGGAGGTGTTCACATAGCAAGTTCCCCCCCTCACTCTGCTCCTTTGGATAAGTTTGCGCAGCAACAACCCTGCTTAACCTTGAAGAGTGGTCTTCATTCCCCTGGGGCCTCTGTGAGCCCTTCATGGCATGCTGTGTCTTCTTCTCCTGAGGGGACGGGGGGTGAGTATGTGTGGTTTATAATCTACCATAAATCTTGCATGTCCAGTGTTGGGTGCCGTGTGTTCAGCCATCCCCAGAATCCTAGGAAGGGACTCCCACCCTCCCCCACCAATGGGCCATTCAAACATTGGGCTTCTAGTTCCAGAACTATCATGCAACTGGCTGACATTTTCAACAAACCACTCCTGACCCCACAAATGCCCCCTATTGTCTGCAGTATGCAGCCCAGGTTTCTTAGCCTCCTTTTGAGAGGTGCCCATGTAGTCATTTGCCCCTTTTCATCAGCCCACTTTCTTGTTAGTTCCCTATTCAGATTCTCCCCCAATCTCTTGTCTTTACTCCAAGGAGGAAATCCACCTGATTCCTTCCATTATAGTTGTACCATTCTTTGTTTTTTTGTCACTTTCAAACCCTGCTCAAGTCTCTTACCCTCTCTAGTTGCTTTATCATTCATTGGCTATCTCCATTTTCCCCTCCTGACTGCCTTCCCTGAAGACAACATGCACATACAAGTACACAAAAACACACCAAATTTATGTAGCTCTGGAACTTAGACAGTCATTTTATGATACATTGCAACTGGGCTTATGTTGCCTGCATATACTTAGCCTTGTGATTGTGACCATAACATTCTTGATTTTCAATGGTATTTTCCTGCCACAAGTACCTCAAACTGCACCTTATATTGTATCAAAAGTATTTACTGCCCATTGAATTCTATTGCCTGGCAGAGAGTCTGGGTCGTAGATTGACAAGGTTAAAAAAAAAAAAAAAGGCCTCCAAATCTACGGATATAAATATTAATATTTCCAGAGGAGGAAACCAGACCTTGGTCTAGTCATAAACCTCTACAAGAAAAAATGTGTAATATTTGGGAACGTTGCTAAAGGATAAAGAACAGCCATCATGTCTCAAAAAATCAGAATATGTTTTCTCTCCCTTTCTGTTCTTCATATTGGCCTACACTGTGTGTTTGCCCCTGGCTCAAGGTGCATGTTTCATCATCCCTTGGTTTTGGAGAGAAAACAGGAAGCATTCATGGAGAAAAGGAGGCATTCTGGACCTGCAAGTTGTGTAAAGTTGGCTGCCTGGCTGTCCTTAGATTCAGCCATGCCACCTGCCTCGGGTCACTGGATTCACGTCTTCCCTACTGGCGCAGCCCCTAAATGAATAGTACCCTTTGGGGCAAAGGTGTGAGTCAGTGTGCTCTCACAAAGGTGGGTGTGGAGGCTTTGGAATATGTCAACATGGCTAGGCTATGTTTCCCAGAATTCCTTTCCTCTCTGTTTCTGGTTAGGGTGGATCACAAGAGATATTTTCCCTAAAATTTGGCAATGAAGTTTAAAAAGCAGCCATTTTGCTTTTATGCTTGGAAGGTGGCAACAGGTGATTTTGTCACTCACACCTATTGTGGTGAATCTGCTGGCTTACCTACTGGCCGGGGCAGCAGCTGAGCCTGCTTGGCTCCTTCTTCTGCTTCTCTGACTCCTGTGTGTTCAGCTTTATGACAAAGAGCTCCAGTTTCTGCAGGACACCCATACCCAAGGCAAGAGGCAACAAGACTATTGTACCTGACATCCTTGTGGGTTCCAGCTTGTCTCTCATCTCCCCATTTTACATCCACCTTCCCTTCCCAATTTCCTGCCTTGAGGACTTTAAGCTCCAGCATCAGATTAGATGCAAAAAAATAGTCTTAAGAGACTGTTTAATGATCTGCCATACTACTAGCTATTACAGTGAAACACCAGTGGGAAAAAAAAATCCCTACAAATATGTGTGTGTGTGCACACATGTGTATGTGTGTATCCTAGTGGCTCTGATTCTGACTGAACCCCAACCGAGTGGATTTTAAGCATTATTTTCCATAAAATGGAAAACATGTCACATTTCAGAAATAATGCGCTCTTTATAGATGAAGGAAAGAGGATGTGAAGTTTGAGAATCAGGTCCAATACTGAGAGTTTAAAACTTAAAAAATTTCCATCTCTATCTGTATGTTTCCAAAAAAAGGAAAAAAAATTCCAAGCTAAGCCAAGCATTTTACTAAGTTACAATGATTCCCTTTTCATTCCCTGGAGATAATCACAAAATAATTGTGATTTTTTTTTTCCCCTAAAGAAATTCACCCTTAGCAATTGTTGGGGATTGAATCATGTCCCCTCAAAGACATGCTCAAGTCTTAATCCACATTCCTGTGGCTGTGAACCTATATGTAAATAGGATCTTTGAAGATATCAGTAGCTAAGATGTGGACTCATTTGTCAATAGGATTTTCAAAGCTGAGGCAAATTGAATCATGTTGGGCCTTAACCTTATTCGGGGAAAGAAGCTAAGGAGAGACACAGCCAGCTGAGCAAACAAGGAAAAGCCAAGAGAAGAAGCCATGTGACAGAGGCAGAGCTGCAGCCGAGAACTCCTGGGAAGGCAGCAAGCCAGCGGCAGAGAAGTACAGACTCTGGGAAAAAGCATGTTCTGTCCACACCTAAATTTTGGACCTCCAGCCTCCAAAACCATGACTGAATAAATTCTCGTTGTTCAAGTCAACCCAGAGTGTGGAATTTTTTCATCGCACTCTGGAAAACTAAGACAGCAACCATTCCTCCGTTACTGAAGGGATTTCTTCCCAAATTCCATCTCAATCTTTTTTTTCCAATCTGTATATCAAAGAGGTTCCATCTATTCATTTCAACCTTGGCTTTTGAATTGAAGGTTCTTTTCAGCTTACAAACCACCTTCCTACACTGTGTCCAGGTAGAGAAATCAATCTCAGCTTCCAAGAGAAGCAGGATAAGTTTTGTCAAGTTGGTGCCCCTAGTGACAGAGACGTATGTTGTGGGGATGTTCAGTTCTATGTTGTTTCCCCATGGAAGAGCATGCTGAAAAGCTTAATAATAATTCCACCAGCTTCCATATCTATATACAGTTTGCTGTAACACCAAAGGAAGTCAGTTGGAGGCAATCTTTCTTTGTTGGCTGGTGAACCATTCATGGCATCCATTAGCCATGGCCAACCTGCATCATGGTAGCCCACTGTATGTGCATCCCACCATCTAGAAATTTGCTGTGTGGTATCAAATATGGGATCATACAATGGATGGAGTTGGAGGTTGTTTTTTTTGTTTTTTGTTTTTTTCCCCTCATTTACTTGTTGCCTTTACATCCATTTCTTGGAGCTTATAGATTTAAAAAGTAGCCTCTTTGGTAGGAGGCACTGCTACATGGGAAGGACTGTCCAGAATCACTTATTGAGTCTTGAATCTGATCTGGGTGGGCTCAGGAAGCTCAATGTCTTCTACTCCAGTTCTTTACAATCTCTTTAACAACACGTGTCTCCCCTTCTAACATGTCCACTTCTTGAGGGTATGAAACATGTACTTTCGCAAGATGCTGCCTGCTTCCCATCCCTACCATTTAGCAAAATGCCTAGCACATTTTAGGCCACCCATAAATATCTACTGAATGGAAAGATAAAGACCTACCATACTCCCGAAGCCTCAGAAGATAGTTCCTCACACCCCACATACGTAATCAAGAGATTAGTTGAAACTCTTTCACCTCTTCTCATACTATGACAAACATCTCAATCCATTCTCAGCATAATTCTTTCTTTCCCAGAATGCATTATTTAATTTCTATATATCCACAGCTTTGCCCCATTAATCATTGATTTTCTCTCTAAATCTAAAACTATTTTCTCTCCTGTATCTCCTTCTAATCTGTGTATGCACATACTTTTTCCATCTAAAATAGTCCTCTTTTATTCCATTACCCCCTTTTCTTTAACAGTCATTTATTTGAAAAGCAGTTGTTCCATTCCCTCATTGCTTTCATACTTTCTACTCTGTAATAAGATATCTATATTCAATATTACCCTGATGTCCTCTGGCTAAAATTAAGAATGATCTAGTTTTTTAAACCAAGAAAAATAAACAAAACATTTTATACTTCTTAGATTCCTAGACAGCTTATCCTTGGCTCTGTTCCAGTACTGCCAATTTCTCCTCATCAGTTTCCTTTCTGAGCTGCTCTTCTTTCTTCTGATTAAACTCTAGTGTCTTCCAAGTGTCCATCCTCAGCTCTTTTCTCCTCCCATATGCTCATTCTGAGTGATGTCACCTACAAATGTGACGCACGTCACACTTCCCCAAACCAACTCCCCAGTGCAGATTTCTCTCCATCCTATAGGGATTTAAAACTCAACAAGGCTAAATTTGAGCTATTTCTCTTACTCCTCAACCTATACTAAAATCTCACCCCCACCCACTACTGTCCCACTACCCAAATTGGAAACACAGGAGTCATCACACTCACTTTCTGCATCCTCACCATGTAGAAAGATCCTCTAAGTGCAAACTCCTAATATCTCCCAAATAAACATTTCCAAAGTGTATTCTGGTTAAATAAACTTGAAAGTGCTTCATAATTTGCCTCTTGGGACATTAAAGACCTGAGAAGTCCTGCAGTAAACACAGTGTTTAATTTTGTTTAACTCAGAATTTTCCAATTTACGACCACTCCCACTACTAATACCTATAGATATCTCACAGGACTAAAAGTTTCCTGTAATCCAGTTTGGAAAGTATTAGTATTTGTCCCCTTTTTCCACTCCCACTGTGTACTTGATATTATTGGTACCCTGCCCAGAGCCCTGAGGATCTTTTTCACCAGCTTTGTGCCATCATTACCCGGCTTCTGTGTTTTTGCCTTTAAAAGCTCATACCTCTGACTTTCAAAGGACCATCCTTGGGCACTACAAAGAGAATCAGAAGCGCCTTGGAGTTTATGTCTTCTTTGGGATGGCTTCTAGCCAATGGTTAACTGGTGTGAGATTCAGGCTGAGGTATAATTTTTTCTACAGAGCTCCTCCTTGCACCATGAATCCTTGAGTCAAGGTCTGCTTCTGGGAGAAATTGTACAGAAGCATACTACCTAGCTGAGGCTCTCGCCATCTGTAATGTAGACTACCACCATATTCTGCCAAATGTCCTCCCTGCCTCTTCATTTCTGCCAGGATAAAATCTTTATCATGTCACCTAAGTTCATTATAGAAGTTTGATATGGTTATGAATTCCAAAAATAGATATTGGATTATGTTTGTAATCTGGTCCATAACTGGGCATGATTGACTTATGATTAGAGCTTTGATTGGGCCACGTCATTAGGGTGTTGAGTCCCCACCCACCAAGGGGCAGATAAAAGGCATGGCAAAGGACAGAGTTGGGGGTTTCTGATGTTGGAGGTTTGATGTTGGAATTTGATGCTGAAGCCTTAAGCTGGAGCCCTGGGAAGTAAGCTCACAGAAGAGAAGCCAGCCCCAGGAGGAGAGGATCCTGAGCCCAGGAAGAAGCAAGCCCTGGGAAGAAAGGAACCTTGAACCCAGAGAAGCAAGACTCTGGAAGGGAGGAATTCAGGAAGCCTGAACCCTGGCCATCTTGCTCCAATACATGAAAACAGACTTTGGTGAGGAAAGTAACTTATGCTTTATGGTCTGGTATCTGTAAGCTCCTACCCCAAATAAATACCCTTTATAAAAACCAACCAATTTCTGATGTTTTGCATCAGCACCCCTTGGCTGACTAATACAGTCATCTGCCATCTAACCCAGCCTGAATCTTCAACTCCAGCTCCTGTCACTCTTCCCTGTGAGCCTGACTTCTAGCTGTCCCAAAACAATTGCTGTATCACACAATTCCACCGTGCCATTATGATATTGCACAAGCTGTTTGCCTTGGCAGGAATGGCCTTTCCAACCTTTTCTAACTGGCAAATTCACACTTTTCCTTCAAAAGCATTTTACCTCCTCATTACCCATTGTTCTTTATGTTGCCCCTTTTGAAGTCCAGGTCCCTGACATTCATCTTATGCTGCTCTAATTTCTAAAAGTATTTTGTATATCTTAGTTTAACTGATTATTACCATGCCTGCTTTTCCTTCTAATGCTGATCTTCCTAAAGGCAGGGAAGGTTTCTCAGTCTTTAGGGCCCCTATGGAGTCTGATTACATCTAGGAGATGCTCAGGAAATGACCATCAACACCTGGAAACCACCTGTATGATGACAAATGACCCCTGGGGTTGTGATATCCTGGTCAAGGGCATTGTGACCTAACTAATTTAAGAAAGTGGTTTTATTTCTTGGTCCTACCTTCCACACTGTAGATCACAAATCATCTCAATTCAAATCCCCTGCAAAGACACTACCCCAAGATGGCAAGGTTTATGTGTTGAATAGCTATCAATCAGCTTGTTTGCCAAAGGTACTTAAAAGAAATTAAATACCATCTTAATTTGTAAGGAATAATTAGATCTACATGTTTAGACACTTAAGTCCTATGGAGTTGAGCAGTCAAAGCACATTAACAAAAGGATGCTGTGTTGCAGGAGGATGTTGGTGTTCTTATTTTCTCCCCTTGAGGGGTGAACCAGATCATCTGGCATTTCAAGAGTGATAAGTGCACAGGATTACTTGCGCGTGACCTTGAAGCATCTTTCTTTGTGGCTTTTCCAATAGATCTATGAAGATAAAGGTCACGTATCCTGTATCCCAGGAATCTGTGTTCCTGGGAGGCAGGAACAGCATTAGTAGTTTCTCTGGTGCCCCCTGTCCTCAATCCCCACTTCTTGGGAAGACTTTGAGATGGGTCTGTAAGGTTTCGCTTCTAAATCTTCAAAGCCTAAAATGGGAAGCTGGCCTAATCTATTATTACTCCAGCTTTGCCTGTGACCTACACACTGGAAATGTCATTTGGTCCTTGTCTGGAACAGAATCCATGAGATCTCCTCTCATGGAATCCTTCAAGATTAGTCTACAGATGGCTGATTTTTTTATTTTAATTTTTTAATTTTAGGTACCAGGGTCTAGGATTAAACCCCAGACCTTATATGTGGGAAGCCAGCACTCTACCACTGAGCTACACCAGCTCCCCAGCATTGGTTTCTTCATTTGTTTGTTTGCTGTTTTTAGGAGGTACCAGGGCTCGAACCTGGGGCCTCGTGCATGGGAAGGTGGCACTCAACCACTTGAGCTACATCTGCTCCCCAGACTGCTGATTTTCAAAAATATAATTAATCTTCAAATAAATTACCAGAAAAATGCCAATACCAAAGCTTTCAGGGTATATAATTTTTTTTTGCAGAAATAAATTAATGTTAGTTCATTTTTGTTTATGTATTATAACATGCCTGAAAGGCCATGTATAAATTTTTTTGAAGTTTATGTAATATGTCTTCCATTATTCCCAGACTTCATTATCTTCATCACTTTTAATTTCTTCCTTTTATTCACTCTTCTATATATGTTAAGCTATTGCCATATAAAAAACTATGTCAAAACTTAGTGGCTTAAAATGTTAGGTTGACTATGGTAGCAGAATATATATATTTTTAAATCCATGAAACTGCACTACACAAACAGAAACTTAAGCCATATTGTTAATAGCACAAATTATAAAAATGTGCTTTCATCAATTGTAACAAATGTTTCACACCAATGCAAGGTATTAATAATAGGGTGATATATAGGAATCCCATATTTCATGCATGATTGTTCTGTAAACCCACAACTTCTCTCATAAAGAAAAAAGGCTAGTGGCTTAAAGCAACAAAAATTTATTATTTCTCATAATTCTGTGGGTTGGCTGGGTGGTTCTGTTGTCAGCCAGCTATGGGCTGGCCCGGAGGCTTTGCAGATCTTGGCTGGCTTCTCTCACCTGTCCTCAGCATCAGTTGAGACAACTGGCTTGGCTGGGCTGGGCTCCACAAGTCTCACACTGCAGCAGGCTGGCACTCCATGTTTTCATGATGAAGACAGATGAGCCAGAGAGAAAACGAAGGTGTGCAAGGGCTCCAGAGGCCTATGTGCTGAACTTCCTTCTCATTGTTTCTACCACATTCTGTTGTCAAACAAGTCACAGGGCAGCCCAGATTCAAGGAGTGGGAAGAGAACCCCATCCTCCTGACGCAAAGAGGCAGAAGATGGATACAGGAGAGGTGAAGGGGCAGGCCATTTTTGGTAGCAGTCTCTCTCCTCCAGCCTTTCAGGTATTCTGGGGCTTCGAGATCCCTACCATGCCACACACTTTCTTGTCTTCAAAAGACGTGCTTGGAAAATCATCTCAGAAACATATTCACAGAGAAATGAATGACTTTCACAGGCTGAAGGTGCTTTCTAAATGGAAAGCAAGGCCAAAGAACTCTTCCTCCCACCTACACACAATAAAACTTGCACTCTCTAAAATACAGAACATCTTGCATCAGCAACTACTTGGAAGAAGTATTCTATGTGGCCAGGGAAAATTCTCAGTAAAATTATTTCTATAATAGTAATAGCAATATTAACAAATGTCACCATAATAATATCCATGTACATTTACTGAGCATTTACTATGTGCCAGGCTTTAAGCCAAAAGCTGTAATTCAAGATTTCATTTCTTTGAGGAAGATATGATTGCTATAACACCCATTTTATATGTGAAGGTACTGAAGCTTCGACGGATTAAGAAGTGCTTCCACTGTCCCCTCACTGTTGGAGGGTTGACCTCGCACTTGTCTGACACAAAGCCGATACGCTTCATCATTATAGATACCCACTGGGACTTTCTCTACAAATTAAGGGTAAGGTTGAGGTCATATTGTTCTCCATCAGTGGTTCTCAACCTCAGCTGCACACTCATCGCCTGCTTAAAAAAAACGTACTGATGCCCGGGCCCCACCCCCAGAAATGCCCGTACTGGCTTGGCATGAGGGGTGTAAAATTTCCTAGGTGATCCCAATGGGCCATTAATGTTAAAATCCACTGCACCCTCCCTCTTTGCAAAGTATGGGCCATGGATCAGCAGCAGCAGCTTCCCCTGGGAGCTTGTGAAAGAGGCGAATTCTCCAGTTCCTTCTTGAACCTGCTGAGCCAGAATATGGGGTGGGGCTCGGGAATCTGTTTCAAAAATCCCTCCAGATGATCCCCGATGCTCACCAACGCTTGAGAATTACCACTTTCACCAATGATGTTCATCCTCATGCATCAAATCCCCTGGAGGGCTTCATGAAAACTAGGAAATGTCTCGGCTCTGCCCCAAACCTACTGACACTGTTTCCACATAAACCTCCAGGCAACTGTGATGTATCCGGGGTTGAGAACCGTATGTCTTTTTTCTACTTTTTTTTATTAGAGTAGTTGTAGGTTTACAGAAAAATCATGCAGAAAAGAAAATTCCCATATATTTCCCCAACACAGCCAGTTTTCTCTATTATTATTTTACATTCATGTAACAACTTTATTACAACTGATGAATCAATATTATTATAATTATATTATTAACTGTAATCCATAGTTTACATTTGAGTTCACACTTTGAGCTGTACAGTTTTACGGGTCTGTTTTTTTTTTTTAATTTTTATTCTGGTCACAAGTTTACAACCTGCAGTTTCCCATTTTAACCACTTTCAAGTATATAATTCAGCAGTGCTAATTACTCTCACCATCTATAACCAAAACTTTTCCATCACCCCAAGCAGACACTCTGCACCAACTAAGTATCAACTCCCCTTTCTCCACCTCCACTCCCGTCCCTGGTAAACGGCATTCTCATTTCTGCTTCAGTGAATTTGCATGTTGTAATTATTTCATATAAATGATATCGTGCAGTAATTTTCCTTTTGCTAGAAAGACTGTACCGTCAGGAATCGATCAGGCTTCCATAGTTCTTCTCCCTCTTCCAGAGAAGCAAAGTTAATGAACATGCAACCTTTATCCTAAAAGAAGGAACGGGGGCTGAGAAACTAGAGAGCTTACACGCAGTAAGACGCGAGCCTGATCCTGCAGGGTTCCAGGCAGGGGAGCTTGATGGGAGCCTCGCCTGAATCAGCAGGTGTAATGTCAGCGGCCCAGCAGAGCCGTGAGCCACCAAGCCTCTGCGCCCACGGTGCCCAGCCCTGGAGAAGCCCAGCCTCTGCCACTAGCCTTCCTATGGCGATAAGCCAAATGCACAAAGGACTTTAAGATTAAACTCGGAACCAGAGGTCCAGCGTGGATGCTGCATCTCCCACGGCAAATAAGAAATCACATTCTAGTTAATTTGTCCTTACATCGTTGTTTTCAATTTCTGTTGGCATCTCTGAGAAATGCTGGCCTATGACTTACTGTCCCTTTAGCTCTGGGTCCCAGAACAGAAGAAATCATGCTCAGGAAGTATTTCTGCTACTGATTATCTGAAAACTTTTCCAAAAATGCCTCCCTTAGGAACTTTCACTGCGAGGCGTCCATGTGGGCCAGAGAATCTGTACTCGGAGGGACACGTTTTTTAGATCACCTTTCTTTTCAGCAAAATGCATTCCATTTTTATGCCCTTCAATTGGTTTATAATCCAATAGCAAACACTTGTCATGTGCTTCTGGGATAGAAGATGCCTGATAATAAATGTTCTGGGTGATTTAAAATAATTTGTGCATAGAACTTGCTACTCAAAGCCTGGGCCTCTCCTGGGACTGTCGGGAAGGCAGCTCTTGGGCCCCAAGACAGGCCTAGGGAATCATCTTGAGGCCACCAGGGCATCTGTACACACAGTCAAGTTGGAGAAACACTGCAGTGGAAGATGGGGTCCTGCCCTCCCCAGGCAGTGGAGAAAGCATCATTTACACATATGAAAAGGTAAATCATATTAAAAATTAGGGACGGCCCAAAGCATGGGCCCTGCTGCCAAGGATCTTACAGCTTAGAGATAATTGAAGGTGACAACTTGAACAATTGTCTTAGGTCAGGTTCCCTAGAAGCAGCGGCTGAGCAGGGATTTGGGTGCATGTGACTTAGGAGGAGGCTTCTCTGGAGAAGGGAAGAAAGGGAAGCAGCAGAGGGCAAGGAAAGGGGCTAACCAGGGATCTGGTCCCACAGGAAGCTCTGCAGCGTGGCTCATACTAGAGCTGGTCCTGCCTTGAGGCGAGGGAGCAGCCTTTTGTAGTCCAGGTGACAGAGCCTTCCGCAGGGGGCTGCCCCTGGCTCGAGGGGGGGCCTAGCCTTCTGGCCAGAATGGCTCCCACTCAACTGAGGGCAATTCTCTGAAGACCTGACAACGGTGACACCTTCCCAGCCAGCACTCACAGCAGGTGGAGGATGGCAGCATTGGCCAGTGAAGGGAATCGGCTGGAATGCCAACGCATCCACTAGAATAAAATAAGATTTAAAGAACAGTACGAGAAAATAAGGGAACAACTGCTATGGAAATAATACCACTTGCAGTATCTTCTATGTATCAAGAGGAAGATGTGATCTCTGTGTAATAAGTGATCTGGAAAGATATCCCAGAGGAATTAGAGCTTCAGCTGGACCCCCAAGAACCCAGTCATCTTTCCCCTTCCAATAGCTCATTTGGGTTTTCCTGGAGAAATCTCACCTCCTCCACCATCAGCGCATGCGATCTATGATGGCGGCTCTACCCAGGGGTATCACACACCCCTGGCCAGGGTTTGGTTTGGGGAGGGGACATGAATAAAATCACCTCAGTGAGCAGCTCAGAAACCTTGTTCAACTGCTAGGAAAGACAGCTCTCTCTTTTCTACTAGGTGGAGCCCAAGAGTAAGGTCAAGTAAGAAGACAGAAAGGCTGCAAGACAGACAGAAGCTGAGTCTGATTACATGAAGCCCAAAGCCAGGTCTGCCCTGGGATGTCTCAGGATAGGGGAGCTGATAAACTAATAAATTCTACTTTTTGCCCAACCCAATTAGAGCTTGGTTTTCTGTCTCCTGCAGTTAAAATTTTTCTAAAATTTAGATACATATGCAGCATTTCTCATTTTTTATATTCCTTGTGGTCTTAAGATGAATTTCCAGCCCTTTCTTCTTTCGAATCTTTCCCGTTTGTTTATTCTACTTCAGAAACATTACTTTTGGGCTGTAACTATGTTCTTGTTCAGATCATTCTTAAAACCACATTAAGAATGTTTCTGACCAGTAACTTGAAAGCCTGATGCTCTTTTTGAGCCCATAAGCTTCATAATAGATGAAAATAGGGTAAAAACTAATATAAATCAAGGAAAGGTGAGCTTCCTTAATTGAGTTGGGAGCTAAAAGGTATCAATTTCTTTCTTGCCTTTTAAGGTAAAATAACATGTTTAAAGAAAATGTTTACACCAATAACCTCTAAAAGCTCTATCTGATTTTCAAATAATGATGGAAATATTTTTACAAACAAGCTGAAAATCCATCAGCTTAAAAAAGAAAACTACTGAATGAAATAGTTTAGTACTTTAGCATAGCATAAACGTTTAACCATTTATTCCCAGTGTTGAGAAAATAAATGAAGCAATCAGAAATACCTCAGAAAAAATAAGGTAAAAAATACATAAATCTGAATTTTCCAAGAATCCCTAAGAACTAACAGAGTATAGATTTCTATACTCTAGAAATCTAGAATGTGGACTTTCTGGGATTACTTACAGCAAAGTTCCAGAATGAGTGGAAAACTGACAACTCATTGGCCAAGTGAACTTACCTACTTTTTTACTTCAGATGACCACTACTCTTCAGCTGGCTGATCACCAATAGACACACCACAAATCTTGTCTTTCTTAATCCTCCCAATCATTTCTGAACCTCCAATGAGGAGATGAGGAATCTGGCACTAAGTGGTTTTCAATGTTCCCAAGAACACACAGTGAAGACACGGCAGGGCTGGGATTCGATTCCAGAGCCCAAAGTAGCGACCACTCTAGAACCTGCCATTTAAGTCTGGCTCTCCTCCCTCCCTTTTGCGCACAGCTTATCCTTTGGCGGTCCCTTTGATGCCGCATTATCAGTCACCCACAGTGTCCTTGCTGAGTTGCCTGGGGAACTGAGCCATCAGCTCTGACAACAAAAGCAGTCAGTTAGACACACCCCTTCCCTGGCAGCCTGCAGCAGTCCTGGGTCTGAACAGACAGTACCAGACAGGAGGGCTTCCCCGTCTAGTAGGGCAAAGCTGAGAGACACCTTGGACATAACCCATCTACAGCAGGCGTCCACCTGGTGGAGGCGCAGTGAGGAGTGCGGCGTCTGGTGACTCAGCCGGGGTTGGTGCCTTAATTCTCCCCTCTCAAAGACTGACCCAGAGAACACAGCAGCTGCATCTGACAACGACTCCCCGCATTACATGCCACACTTGTCTTTCCACAATGGTTTCTCCACGCTTGTCGCCCACATTTACCATTTCATACTTGGCGTGAAAATTCAAGGGACTCTTTGTTATGCCCACAAGAGCATATGCATCAAAGACTGGGTCTGCCATACTCTGACTTCTTAAAAGATTTGGATACTTGCTCTAATGAAAGAGGCTTCAGAGAGAGGCAGGGGCAAGATCGTGCAGTAGGGTGGACCACAGGGCACTCTATCCAGGCTGGTGCCTGCACGGGGCCTCGGAGCTGGGGCTGCCCACAGGCCTTGGCTGCCTGCACATCCTCCAAGGTCCTTTGCTTTCTTCGTTGACCCCAGACTCCTGAGTTCTGTGCAAGTCAGTATCTCCCTCAGGCTTTACTTCCTCTCTTCCCATCTATGGTGCCACAGCCCCTCCACTTTTAGGTCTCCAGATGTTGCCTATGAAAACTATTTCCCTTTGTCCCACAAAGGTAGATTACACACACACACACCCCATAAAAAGACTCATGCATCTTCCTGCCTCTGGTCAGGAAGAAATAGATTTTGAGCCTCCAAAGTGAGTCATAATCTCTCTCTAGAGTGTGGCCTAAAAAGAAGAGAAATTTTATTTCTGCTAGAACATTCTCCCTGCTGTATACATTTTTATTTGCTAGTAATCCAGACATAATCCACACTACATATTAAGTGTTCATGTCTTTCATTTTCACTGTCTCATGAGCCTTCACTTTAGCTGTAGGCAGCATTGGTCCTATACTGGCTTTTCCATCTAAAGCCATCCTCCATCAAAAGTCATACAAAAGCAATATCCGGGCATTGAAATATGTACAGATGGATTATATGTTTAGCTGTGATAACCATGCCTCAGAATGGTACAGTGTGCAAGCCTTTTGTCCAACTGGGCAATTTCACACAAAGAGAAAGAATGCATTTCTTTTCACCATAGAGGAAAGAGAACAGTAGTCAGTAGTTCTCTCAGTCAGAGCAGGACTCCCACTCCCAAAACCAATGTCATTCTGGACAGAGTTCTCTATGTAAGATTTGTTAGTCATTTGACTCAGTTGTAAGTAGCTAAGTGGAGTTGGATCAAAAAAGGGAGCAATTCTTTTTCATGATCATTAAAATCCATAGAAATCTGTGTTCTCTGTAAAGAAAAGCTTTACAGGATAAGGATAGATTTCCACTAAAAAGAAGACAAGCATGGTTTTCAGACAAGTATTCAGTTCATAACTCTAAATTACATGCTAATGTAGGGTGCTTTTTTTTCACTTGTCATCACAATGAATAGAAACTTTCTCATGCTTATTTTTTTCTTAGAAAATAGGCATGGAGGATGATGCATTATGCTTGTTCATAACTGCATCGAGCCAGTGTAGACGTCGAAAAGGCCTCCATCTCCAACTTGAAGCATGGACAATTTTCTACTTTTTAGCTGTCACTAGATTGTAGCATAGGCAGCAGGATGAGGGGCATATTTTCAGTTCACATTTTCTCAAATACTAATGAACTAGCTGGTGGATCCTACCCTTCTCTCACTTCTCTTTTAACTTTATCCATTGTTTGGCCATTTCCATGTTTCATCATGTCAAAAGAGAGGTAATAAAATTTAGAGTTATCAATTTGGTGACTTTTTAATATATCTTGTAAAAGGTCAGATAGGAATGGATTTTCAAGTTACTGACTAAAATGGGAACTGAGGAATATTTGTATTTCCCTTAGCACCATGATTTCCTACGATCTTTGCCCATTGTTAGCATAATTGAGATAGAGCATTCAACAAATATTCAGTGAATGAATGAATATATATGGGCTCCAATCCCTTCTGTTCCCCACATTTCGCCTCTCTCTCTCTCACACACACACACATACACACACACACAGTGACTCTGAGATTTCTGCATTCATTGGAACCACCTGAAAAGCTTGTTAAATGCACATTCACTGCTGTGCATAAGGCCAGATATTCTGATGCAGCCAGTCTCAAGAAGTCACATTTCTAACATACTCCCAAGGGATTTTCATGCTGCTCTTCCAGGAACCATGTTTGAGAACCTTTGTTCTAATGTAACCATCCTCCTTTCCTTCTGTTCTTTCCCTCAGCTCAGGAATTCTTTGTGCAACAGATCACCTTGGTGCCCATGTCACTTCCTTTGATCCTTCTTGGATTTCAACCACAGCTGAGATAGACAAGTTCATGCAACATTCCAGCTGCCACGGTAGCTTCCCCTGGGTACTTCTCTGTTCTTCTGCCTTGAGCCTCCTCTGCAGCTACAGGAGTCCACTCAGCACAAGGCCCCAAAGTACAGGGACTTAACGCCCCTGGGGGATGGGAGTTTGGGGATAAATGCTGCATTTGTCTGAGGGCTTTTCAGCAATCCCATGGAACTGTCCTTCCATTGCCTCCAGTGGCAACCTTGACATTGCACAGTCAATGACTTCTCCACCTTCTCTGTCTCTCTCTCTCTGTTCTCATTCCTCTCTCCGTTGTCACTTTCCAATAGAATACCTGTATCAGTGACTTTTTCCCAGGCTTTGCTCAGGGGAATATAAATATGATGACATCCTCTGAATCTTTGTAACCATGAGCTACTGTCCTATTTCTCATTCCCTTCTTCAACAGCTTTGTACTCAGTGACTCCATTTCCTAGCCTCCTAGTTTATTTTAGCTTTGGAGAGAAAAGATGGCTCCATCTGATTAATGTTTCCAAAACCGTTCTAGGGAAGGTTCAAATGCAGATTCCATGTGCTTTCTCCTGGTCCCTTTCTCCTCAGCCCCAAAGAATTTGATGATGTTAGTATGCCCTTGTTCTTGAAACTCAGACCAACTGTCATCTTTCCTCCTAAGCTTGGCAATCCTCACCACTGTCAACATAGATTCTTTCAAAATTCTGTAACTTTATAGTGCTTAATTAATTGTTCACATGCCCTAACTCATTCTGGAAAGTCCCATAGTCAGAGATTCCTTATTATTTTGAAAATCTTTTCATAACACCTTTAGGCCGATAAAAAGACTAACAGTTCCATTTATTAAGTAGGTATATCTAAACAACTTAATTAGCATGCAAGTCGGAAAAAAAATAGCAGCCATCTGAAAACATAGCACATTTAAATATGATTTCAGTTCCAAAAAGTATAATTACTAATGGGAAGTGTGTGCCTCTTGGGCACTGCATAACTTCTTAAACTCAGGATCAGAGTAGACACCTCCCCCCTTGTTTCCCATTCCACATTGATTTTCATGCACTTTACCATAGCTGCTGCTGCTGAAAATTCAGTTTTGTAAAGATATGACACTACTGGAAAAAATGTAGCATAATCTAATGCTGGACCTGTGGACAGCTCTGATTCATTAATTTGCAAAATGTTCAACGGATGTCCAGTATGGATGTATTCCTTTCTGTCCATTTCTATAGGCATCTTTAGGTCAGTTTAGGTCTTTTCCAACTCATCTCCAGATGATTTATACAGTACAGTAGGAACTCATTTTATTCAACCAATATGTTCCAAGACCCTTCATGTAAAGTGAAAATCATGCATAATAGTGAACCCCACTATTAATAATTATTTCTTCCACGAACAAACCTATCACATATTTTTATATATAAGGCAAAAAATATTTTAGGAACCATAAGCAACAAAATTAATCATGGAAATAATTTTTAAAAATTTTAATTATCTCTCTGTCTTTATTTTTTTCAATTGCCAATCACATGTACCTGAATTTGCATGTGCTGAGTTAGTATAAAACGAGGTCGTAATGTATCTTACTTAGGGTACCCTGATTCCAATCTGCTCACTGCTTCCATTTTAACCCCCCTTCCATACCACCTCACACACATAAACATACACACACTCAAAGCCTTCAGTACTAAGCTTAATCACCTGAATTATGACTACATTTCTCTACTCCACCGAAAAACACAAATTGTTCCCAGTAAATTCCTTTCACCACTGTTTACTAAAGATGCCTGGACTGAGCTTGGCTTGATATGACATCATTTCCTCTGCTAAAGTTATCTCACCTGCCCTCTTCCCTTCCCTTCATCACCAAGAGCTCTGCCTCCTTTTCTTGTGGTAGATGTTGCTACATGACCACTACCCACTACTGGAGAGGTTGAATAACATTGCCAGACCTGACCAGGAACCACTCTGCCTTGAATCCTAATCCTACATTCCTATATAAAATCACACTTTGATGATCATTCCTTCTCTAAATTCTGGTTTTACTTATTTACTATTGCTACTGCACCCATTTTCATCAACTAGAACATTCTATCACTTCTAGATAGATTATAAACTCCTGAGGATTTGAGCTAAGTCTTTCCAACACCACTTTAGAGCACTAACACCTGACACAGTGGCTCACACTTTGGTATATAGTACATGTTTGTTGATTGATAAAATGCAAAGCAAAATAAAAAATAACATCTTTGTATTTATAGCTGAATAAGGATTTAATTTATCAGTGATCTGTACCATAAGCAAATGATATAAAGCCATTACCAAGTGCTCCTTAATTAAAATGGTCATAAGGCTTAGTCTAGGAAGACCAGCCAAGGGGAGAGATAGAAGGGATAGGAACTAGGTCAAGGTCAAATCAATGATATCTGTGTTTAAAATACTGACAGCTAGTCTCAAAGCCAAACTCAGCATGTAAATGCATTGCCTTCCCCCCAGCATGGGATATGACTCCCAGGGATGAGCCTCCCTGGCACTGAGGGATTACTGCCAAGTACCAGCTGATGATGTGGCTGGAAAATGATCTTGAATAAAAGGGTCAACTCAAACCAGCAGAATATCTCAGCCTACATGTAACATCAGGAGTTAAAAATGCTTTTTGGCCTTGAATAAAAGGGGGAATGGAAAGGACAAATGAGTTTATATGGCTATGAGTCTCCAAAAAAGAACCAGGAGGTCATCAGAGGGGCCACCTTTATGCACACCTCAGCAGAGTCCCAGAGACAGCTAAAGTAGATACAAGCCCAGGTATTGGTTCTTCTGGGGGCTACAGAGACCCACAGGTTCTATGGTCATGGCAGATGGAGTTCAGTGCCATGTCAGTTGGCCCTACTTTGGAGTTTGTGTTCCTGAGTGTGATGGAGTTGGACTCAGCTGTGATTTTTGTTCACAAGCCTCTCCTATCACTTTTACTGGACCTGTGGTTGGTGCTGGGATCTAGTGTATACTCAGGGGACCTGAATCTCTGGACTGTCCATGTAGTAACTAGGCCCTGAGCCTCAACAGACTTGCAACTCCCACCCTCTGGTTTACTGGACTTACCCCAGCCAGCTAACAGGGAGCTGAATAAGGTCAACCACCACACAAGAGTGCCTACAACTGCAAGTAAGAGAATTGCATCCACCATACAAGTGGGAATCTAAGCACCCTCTTGATACAGAGTTGGAGCAGACATAACCATCCCAGGGTCCATAGAATGGAGGAATAGAGTATAGATTAGAGTGGACTTACTGATATTCTATTCTAGAACTAATGTGATTAGTAATGGAAGTAAATGTAGCATTAAGATGGAGAAAGTGGCCATGGTAGTTGCTGAGGGTGGGGAGTGGGAAGAAGAGATATGATGTGGAGGCATTTTCAGGACTTAGAGTTGTCCTGGGTGGAATTGCAGGGACAGTTACTGGACATTGTATATCCTCCCATCGCCCACTGGGTGGACTGGGGGACAGTGTAAACTATAATGTGGACCATTGATGATGTGGTGCAGCAGTGTTTAGAAATGTATTCACCAAGTGCTATGAATGTCCCATGATGATGGAGGAGGTTGTTCTTATGGGAGGAGCAGGGTGAAGGGGGTGGGGGCGGGGATATGGGGACCTCATATTTTTTAATATAACATTAAAAATAATAATAAAAACAAAACAAAAAACACACAAAAAAATAAAATACTGGCAGCTACATGATATGAAAGGTAGAATCACAGAGTGACACCAGTGAAATGGGAGACTAAGGACCTCCAAAATTACTTGCTCCATAGAATGATGGGAACACTAGGAAAAAAATTTTCAGAATCACTTTTTCAGAACTCTGAAAATTAACCAAAGTTTGGCAGAAATACAGAGAGCATTTATTCAAGAAATATGGCTGAATTTTGGTATGAAAAGCAAAATTATTTTGCTATTTAGCTTGCCCTATTCCCATCACCCACCCCCTTCACACTCTATGGTTACCTTTAAAAGAAACTACCTGCAACCCCAGTGACAACAAGGAGCCTGGGAAGAGACAAAAATATGGCTGCAACTCTTTCAAAGCTCCATTCCCAGATAATTGCAATCATTTTACCACACAGGTGATTCCCTGTAATACCCTACCTGCAAGATATCTTTATTTGATTTAACTTGGAGCTTACTCAGGGCAAAAAGTCTTTTCCCTGGGGGCATTTGTCAAAAACAATCAGAGTCAATGATTTAACACTGTGGCTGTCTGAAGCAGAGGTACCTGATGGAGAAAACAATTAGGTTAACCAAAAAGGCTAACAGGGAAAAATGGCCATAGAGGTTTTTAAAAACTCTGATACAGTCCTTGAAATATAGAAGGTGATGCATGTTGTGGGGCTGTGCATATACCCAGAATTTTGTGCATGCTCAGGAAATATCTGAGAAGGCTGTAAGCTCTGACTGACCTTGAGGCTCTGCACAAGCAGGACATGAAGGCTAAGGTAGAATTGTCAAGTCCCTGATTAAATGTTGAAGGGATGACCCAGCATGGACACAGAGCTCCTCAGCAAAGATTGGGAGACTTATTGGTTCCAAGCATTTAAAGAAATCACTGTACTATCATTAGCTGACAACCAGCTAAAGAAGAGAGGCTTCAGTGGCCACATATGATAAACAATACAGACTTGTCCAGACAAGTCACTACAAACCAAACCACAAACCCTGGCAAAGGAGGGGAATCTGATTTTTAGAGTTGCTACATTACATTAGTTAAAATGCACACTTTTCAAAAACAAAAATAGGAGATATGCAAAGAAACAGGAAGAAGGGCAATCAATAGAAACTATTTCTAAGGAAGCCCAGGCATTGAATATAATAGACAAAAGCTTTAAATCAGCTACTTGAAATATGTTCAAAGAACTAAAAAACATGTCTGAAGCAATAAAAGTAAGTATGAGAATGGCACATCAACCTGCATATATTTGGGTAAGTTGTTATGAAGCTTTGTAGTGTTATGAAGTTTGGGGATTCTGTAGCAGCAGGCTTGGATCTCCACTATGGCACCCACACCCTCCAGTTTTTCTATCCTCTGCCAGCTTCCCCAAACCCTTATTACTCACCAGTGGTCTTTCCATCCAATTCCATCCAATTAGAAATATAGTCCAGCATCCCTATCTCACATTTTTTTTTTTGTTATAAGAAAAAAAATAGTCCAGTCAAGAGCAAGTTTGTGTTACCACACCTTGTTCACTGAATCAAAGCTGGTGCATGTGTGTTAAGGAAATGTTTCTACAAGAATCTTCTACCTATGTGCATATTTGAAGTAAAATGTTTATTTCTTCAATTCTCTAGCATATCCAAGTGTCATATGATACATCAACTTCAAATTCAATTCCAGCTACATTACTGTAAGCACAATTTCCCTGAAGAGGAATATAACTCCAAAGAGTATCCTGATTATAGTATTATCCCACTCAAACGGAAATAATATCAGCAATTTGTCTGCTGGGGATGCAGTTTAATGACTGAACTTTAATCTTCAGAGGGCATAATAAAACTGTGGGAAACATTCTGAAATTATCAGAATCGCTGAAGATATGACTTTTTAAAAGAAAAAAGCAGGTCTTTTCAGTGAGAACTTATCTGGAGATAAAATTGTGTTAGAACCTTGAGAATCAGTTGGCCTTAATAAAAGCATGTAGAACTTGTCTACTTATAGCCTTCCACTCTTCTTAATTGTCTTCTAAGTTTTTAGTATCATTTAAAGTTAAATACTTTTTTTTCTGGACAAGAAGTATGATTTCCATATTGAAACAGGCTTGCCGTTTAAATGGTACAGAGTAGCTAGTCTGTGATAGCCATCCAACCATAGAAACTTAGATTCTATTGTTTGGGAGGGAAATCAAAGAATTAGAAATATGTCAGTTGGCTTTTGCTATATAAACTGCTCTAAAACTTAGTGGCATAAAACAAAATCATTAATTTTGTGCATGAGTCTGAGTCAACAATTTGTGTCGGGTGGTTCTTCTGGTCTCAGCTGGACTCGCTCACAAGTCCATGGTCAGTTGGCAGGTGTCTGGGGTCAGCTGATCTAGAATGACATTGTCTGGGACAATTCCTATCTGTCCCATATATTTTATTTTTATCTTCACCAGGGTTGTGTGGGCTTGTTCTCGTGGGGTCACAGGGTTCCAACAGAAAGATCAAAAGCTTGCAAGGTCTCCTGAGGTGCAAATTCAGAACTGGCACACTGGCACTTTTGCTGAATTCATCAAACTAAGTCACAGGCTAGCCCCGATTCAAGGGGTGAGGAAATAGGTTCCATCTCTCAATAGGAGAAGCTGCAAAGGTGCATGGTAAAGGGAGAGGAGAATGATCGTGGTCATTCCTGCAATCTAGCTACCATAAAGTTATTTCCGAAATTTAGTTATTTACAACGTAAAAGAGGAAGTGAAAAATACATCCAGGAATATTCCTGAGGAAAAACAACAGGACTAAAATCCATAATTGTTACTAATTGGCAAGTGTTCTTTATATTCGAGTTGGATGGACAAGTTCTATAACCCACTATAGTGCTTTAATAAGAGGGTATTCTCCCCTGAGGTTCACCATCCCTAAAACTTGCCACGTACCACCCAAGAAAAAGGAAGTCGTTTGTCCAATGTTTTTACTGCCTGTACATGTGAAATGCAAACTTAGATAAGGACTTCAGGGTCCCATTTGTCCAAACTGAAAGAATAAATGCTGCCACCAGAGATTGCCACAATGTTCAGTGAATAAAGTTAGTTACAAAGCCATCTTCTGGATTCTCACCAATGTGGAACTGAAACACAGGCTGGCCCACATGTGAGCAGATCCCTCTAGAGCAGTGCCTTTCAATAGAATTAGGATGTGAGCCACCCATGTAACTTTCAATTTTCTAACACATTAAAAAAGGAAAAATTGGGGAACTGGACTTGGCCCAGTGGTTAGGGCGTCCGTCTACCACATGGGAGGTCCGCAGTTCAAACCCCAGGCCTCCTTGATCCGTGTGGAGCTGGCCCATGCGCAGTGCTGATGCATGCGAGGAGTGCCCTGCCACGCAGGGGTGTCCCCCACGTAGGAGAGCCCCACATGCAAGGAGTGCGCCCCGTAAGGAGAGCCGCCCAGTGCGAAAGTAAGTGCAGCCTGCCCAAGAATGGCGCCACACACACACAGAGAGCTGACACAGAAGATGACGCAACAAAAAGAAACACAGATTTCCATGCCACTGACAACAACAGAAGTGGGCAAAGAAAGAACATGCAACGAACGCAGCAAATGGACACAGAGAACAGACAACTGGAGCGGGGGGACGGGGGGTGGAGGGGAGAGAAATAAAAGAAATCTTAAAAAAAAAAAAAGGAAAAATTAACATTAAGAATATATTTTGCCCGCGCCCACGCCTCCCGCTGCCGAGCCGGGCCGCCGCGCCCCGGCGACATGCGCCGCCCGGCCCCGGCCCTGCTGGCGCTGCCGCTGGCCGCGCTCGTGGCCGCGGGGACCCCGCTCAGCGCGCCGCGTCGCCGCGCGTGGGGCCCGGGGCTGCGGCGGGCGTCGTGCTGCCCGTGCGCTATTTCTACCTGCAGGCCGTGGACGCCAAAGGCCTCAACCTCACGCGCTCGCCCCCAGGTGCAACACTCTTCAAAGTAGTAATCAAATCTCTTTCACCTAAAGAAATAGTCCGGATTCATGTCCCTAAACCTTTGGACAGGAATGATGGAACGTTTTTGATAAGATATAGAATGTATGAAAGTGTCAAGGAAGGACTGAGGATAGAAGTCCTTTATGGTGATGAACATGTGGCTCAGTCTCCCTATATTTTGAAAGGCCTCGTGTACCATGAGGACTGTACATGCCCAGAAGAGGATCCTCAGGCCTGGCAGAAAACTCTTTCTTGTCCAACCAAGGAACCGCAGATTGCAAAAGATTTTGCTTCCTTCCCCAGCATCAATCTGCAGCAGATGCTAAGTGAAGTCCCAAAAAGGTTTGGGGATGAGAGAGGTGCCATTGTTCATTACACGATCCTCAATAACCGCATCTACCGGAGATCTTTAGGGAAGTACACAGACTTCAAGATGTTCTCTGATGAGATTTTGCTCTCACTGGCAAGAAAGGTCCTTCTCCCAGATTTAGAATTTTATATAAATGTTGGAGATTGGCCCTTGGAACATCGAAAAGTCAATGAAACTCCTGGCCCTGTACCTATCATTTCATGGTGTGGCTCTCTGGATTCAAGAGATATTATCCTTCCAACGTACGACATCACCCACTCCACACTTGAAGCAATGAGGGGTGTTACTAATGATCTTCTCTCTATTCAGGGAAATACAGGGCCTTCCTGGATCAATAAAACTGAGAAAGCTTTCTTCAGAGGCAGAGACAGCCACGAGGAAAGGCTGCAGTTGGTACAGCTGTCCAAAGAAAATCCACAGCTACTAGATGCAGGAATTACAGGATATTTCTTTTTCCAAGAGAAAGAAAAGGAGCTTGGAAAAGCTAAGTTGATAGGTTTCTTTGACTTCTTTAAGTACAAGTATCAAGTGAATGTGGATGGAACCGTGGCTGCCTATCAATACCCATACCTCATGCTGGGCGACAGCCTGGTTCTGAAGCAGGACTCTCCATATTACGAACACTTCTACATGGCACTGACGCCTTGGAAACATTATGTTCCAATCAAAAGAAATCTTAGTAATTTACTAGAGAAAGTTAAGTGGGCCAAGGAAAATGATGAAGAAGCCGAGAAGATTGCAAAAGAAGGGCAGTTGACTGCAAGGGATCTGCTACAGCCACACAGGCTTTACTGTTACTATTACAAAGTGCTGCAGGAATACGCCAAGCGCCAGACCAGCAGACCCAAAATACGTGATGGAATGGAACTTGTTACTCAGCCAGATGGTAACACATCCATCTGCCAGTGCCACAGGAAGAAGTCTGTAAGAGAAGAGCTTTAAGTTCACCCTGTGTCACACGCCTGGATATGAGAGCAAGATGGAAGCTAAGCTGCAGAGAAGAGCACGGAGGACTTGACCCTGTGGACTCATTCTCTTGGTGCCTTTATATAACTTGAATATAGCAATATTAGAGCGAGTATTACCAAATATCTCCAAAAAGAAATCACTGGTGATATAGTAGATAGAGAGGCCTGCCAAAATAGAAAGCACTCTCTATGAAACTAGTTTATATGAAATTTACTGGCTTATTTTTATCCCTTGTTCATGTTCCCTCTTTCCCTTCCAACTGTGAAGAGAAAATACTGTGCATTTGGTAATAGCAGCCCCCTCGTGGAAAGTCTGATAAGAATTTTTAAGGAAGATAAGGATGACTCTTATTAAAAGTAGCTTGGAGCCTATGAAGGGTATATATTTTTTTATTTTAATAATTTATTTCTATATCCACCAAACATACACTCCCCTTTTGCCCCCACATTCATGCCCTAGTAACCTCTAATCTACTTTCTGTCTCTGAGAATTTATTTCTAGAGATCTCTTATAAGTGATATCACACAATATGTATCCTTATGTGTCTTACTTATTATGAGAAGGGGATATTTTTAAAACACTGCTTGTACCTTTTTTTAAACAAATCAATTTTATTGATACCTATTAATAAAGCATACAATCTATCCAAAGTGTAAAAAAAAAAAAAAAAAAGAATATATTTTATTCAACAAATATATCTGTAATATTGTGACTTCAACATAAAAATCAATTGAAAAGATTTGACCTTTTTTTGAATTAAGTATTTGAAATTGGGTATGTAGTATTTTACAAGGACAACACATCTCCATTTGAACTAACCACATCTCAAGTGCTCAGTAGCCACATGTGGTCAGTGGCTGCTGTGCTGGTCAGCATAACTCTAGACCAGTGATTCTCAACGTGTGGGCCTTAGATCAAGCACCACTGGCATCATGTGGGAACTGACTAGAAATGCACACTTATGGGTCTCCCCCAAGAATACTCATTCTGACTAGAATGGAACACAGCAATCTATGTTTTAACAAGTCCTCTAGATGATTCTGATGCATGATAAAGTGAAAGACCAAGTTTCTGTTATTGCTTCTTTGAATTTCTAGTATGTCATATACCAATGTTTTTGTTGCCATTCTTAGATGTCATTGCAGCATCAAATTACTATCAAACTTTCTGAGTGCTTAATCTCAAACTTTGTACTCATCTACCTTGTCACAGATCAGGAAACAGAATGTTGCATACCCACACCAATCTGTGACCTTCACTTTGCCTACAAGGATAAAAAATATGTCATGGTATTCTGCATATTCAGTGTCTAGCTCAGAGTTTGGCAAATAACAAGCAACCAACACAGGTAGGCTGCATGAAAGAATAATTTATAGCACAACAAATAACCTTTGGATGCCAGTCTTTAAAACCATTCTGTCATTGCCTAGAGTGGTAACCATTTATTTCTACTTATCTTGGTTTTAAATTCTCGCAGCTGAAAGTCAGCCTAACTGAGTTAATCATATACTCTTAATCCTTAAACTACACAGTTTGTCTTGTCCCTAAATTCTACTTGGCAGCTAATTTGAAGATAGAAATTCCTATGGCACAGAGTGAACTGGCATTTAGATCAGTATTAGAATGATCCATAGAACATGGTAAAGATATTCTTCAGAGGAAGCACATTTGGTTCAACTGATAGAGCCTCCGCCTACCATATGGGAAGTCCAGGGTTCAAACCCATGGCCCCCTGACCCATGTGGTGAACTGGCCCATGCACAGTGCTGACATGCGCAAGGAGTGCCTTGTCATGGGGGGGCCCCCACATAGGGGAGCCCCACATGAAAGGAATATACCCCACAAGGAGAGCCATCCTGCGCAAAGAAAGCACAGCCTGCCCAGGAGTGACACCGCACACACAGAGAGCTGACACAGCAAAATGATGCAACAAAAAAAAGACACAGATTCCCCGTGCCACTGACAAGAATGCGAGCAGACAGAGAAGAACACATAGCCAATGAACACAGAGAGCAGATAATGGGGGGTGGGGAGGGAGAGAAAAAATTTTCTTTAAAAAAAAAGACATTCTTTGGCTGCTCAGAGTCCTTCATGAGGACATATTTATTTTCCAGTAAATGGATTTCATGTGCACTCAGCTCTTCACTTGACTCTAGTTTCTATGACAGTTATTTTTGTCTGCAATAAAAGCACTTATTTTCTTAACTACTTGATGGGCAGTCCTTCAAATATTTATAAAGTTTTCTGGAAATGTCCAAGTTTCCCTTCTGCATCCATAAATACATCAGAAAAGAAAGAATCACATGTCAAGCCAAGATAGCTTCAAACTTTAGCCTGAGATATTCTTTGAAGTTAATCTCTAAAATGCACATCACAGCAAGAAAGAAAGGAAAAAAAGCTTTACCTAGACAAACAAAGGCTGGGTCTGAAGAGAGGCAAATACGTGAGGAAAAATAAGAATTCTCAGAGGAAGGCAGACCCAAAAATCAATACCCACCAATCTGACCAACACATATGTAATATTTTAATGGACATGAACCTACATGGCTAAGGATATCAATAAGGCACCTATCAGTTTTTTTGTCTCCCTAGCCATTTAGTCAATCAACCATAAAATAGTAAGCATTTACTCTTTAACAATGCTGGGTTAGGGAGAGTGGCCAGTGCTGTAGAAGCTTTAAGTCCTGATTTGTTCCAAGTTGCTTAAATTCTGTGTGGGATATAAGCCCAAGATGACAGTGCAGTATTCCTCCTTATTTCCTTTTTGTAAAATTCCTTTAGTCATCCCAACAGCAGGAAAAGCAACTGGTGCAAAAGTAATTGCATTTTCAGACTGTATTTTAAAAAATTGTAACTAGGCTCAAATACATCTTTATTAATCAATATAGGAACCATTACAATCAACACATTTTTGCCAGTGAGAAATGTATGTTTATTCCTGTAGCATAAAAATCTGTACTTCAGGATTTGACGAACTCTTGGAAAGCATTTTCTGCATCCTCTTGGTTGTAGAAGCATATTCCCTGCAAGAAGTTGTTGAGATGCTTGAAGAAGCAGTAGTTGGTTGGCGAGAGGTCTGGTGAATATGGTGGATGGGGCAAAACCTCATAGCTCAACTCGTTCAACTTTCGAAGCATTGGTTGTATGATGTATGGTCAAGGATTGTCGTGGAGAAGAATTGGGCCTTTCTGTTGACCACTGCCAGCTGTACGCGTGGCAGTTTTTGATGCACCTCATTGATTTGCTGAGCATACTTCTCAGGTGTAATGGTTTCACCAGGATTCAGAAAGCTGTAGTGGGTCAGACTGGCAGCCAACATCCCAACAGTTGACCATGACCTTTTTTTTGGTGCAAGTCTGACTTTGGAAAGGGCTTTGGAACTTATTCTCAGTCCAACCACTGAGCTAGACATCACTGGTTCTCATATAAAATCCACTTTTTGTCTCACGATACAATCCATTTGAGAAATGGTTCCTTGTTGTTGAATAAAATAAGAGAAGACCACACTTCAAAATGGCGATTTTTTTTTTTCAGTCAGCTCATGAGGTACCAACTTAACAAGCTTTTCCACCTCTCCAATTTGCTTCAAATGCCATGCCAAACGACCATAGAATGGTCGACCTTGAGTTCTTTGGCAACTTCTTGTATAGTTTGAGAGGATCGGCTTTGATGATTGCTTTCAATTGGTCGTTGTCAAATTCCGATGACCGGCCACTATGCTCCTCATCTTCAAGGCTCTCGTCTCCTCTGCAAAACATCTTGAACCACCACTGCACCGTACATTCATTAGCAGTTTCTGGGCCAAATGAGTTGTTGATGTTGTGAGTTGTCTCTGCTGCTTTACAACCCATTTTGAACTCAAATAAGAAAAATCTCTCATTTTGCTTTTTGTCCAACATACTCTAAAATAAATATAAAATAAACAGCAAGTAATAAGTCATTAGCAAAAAAACATAAAGCAAGAAATGCATATTAAAATGACATATAATATAACCACATTTATTTAAGAATGTATTACAATATCAAACAGCAAATTTTAACAATACAAAAACTGCAATTAGGGAAGTGGATTTGGCTTAACAGAGAGTGTCTGCCTACCACATGGGAGTTCCAGTGTTCAAATCCAGGGCCTCCTGACCCATGTGATGAGCTGGCCCATGCACAGTGCTAATGCACGCAAGGAGTACCATGCCACGCAGTGTAGGGGAGCCCCATGCGCAAGGAGTGCACCCCATAAGGAGAACCACCCAGCATGAAAAAAGTGCAGCCTACCCAGGAGTGGTGCCACACACACAGAGAGCTGACGCAGCAAGATGACATGACCAAAAGAGACACAGATTCCTGGGCCACTGACAAGAATAAAAGTGGACACAGAAGAACACACAGGGAATGGACACAGAGAGCAGATAATTGGGGGGAGTGGGGGAAGGGAAGAGAAATAAATAAAAAATAAATCCTAAAAACAAACTGCAATTACTATTATATTTTTTAAATTATTGCTGCTATCACTGTCTGGAAAACACATTGGAGAGCTAGATGGCTAGCTAGCTACATGTTTAATTGGAGCTTTTTTCTGCTCTGGGTTGTTTAAGATGTTAAAAAGCTGAGGACAAAACCACAGGTGACTGGTGATTATGCATTCCAAAATGAGGTGCTACTTATGTATGGCTTGCAGAGAAAAATGGGGAAAAGAAACATTTTAGTGGCCTGAGCTCGGTATTCACCTCTTGTGTACAAAAGACTTACAAGCAAACATTTCAGAGAAAGAGAATTTGGGAAGAGTAGTTGGGCTGCTCTGGATTTGCCCTTCTTCCCCTAGTGTGGGAGGGGAAGTGATAGTTTCACCCCAATCTGAGAGAGGGTCAGGGAGTCTTTCGGAGACCGTGTTCCTTGGGTGCTGCCCAGCTGCTCTGTCAATGGAGTAAGGAGACAGAGCCATGCTGGGCACTGCCTGTTCTCACATATTCCAGGGGCCAGGAAGACCAGCCATGGAAGGTGCCCCAGTTAGGATGGAATGTTCTAGAGTGGACCGTAATAGAGGAAAGTCTCTCAGGTAAAGGAAGCTTAGCAATTAGAAGCCTCAGTTTGTACTACCAGAGGTAAAAGTTGTGAGGTGGTGTCACCCATTTTAGAGACATCTGAAGCCCCCTCCAGTGCACCCCTACAAAAAGCAGCAGCATTGTGCATCTATCAAGCTTAGCACATGCTAAGGCCTGATCATGAGAATGCCCAGAGGTAAGAAAGAAGCTAGCAAAGGGGGCAAAAGGGGAGGAGGAAAGGAGAAGAGCAAGATGAGAAAATGGAGAAACAGCTGACTGCAACCCTCTTTCCCCAATACAGGTCTTATAGGTTGGTAAAATGAGAAGCTTTAGGAAGAAATGAAGGTAAAAGTTGGACTTTGACGTATACTTTCATTACTGGTTGGAGAAATTTCTATTGTCTGAGCCATGCTATGGGTCGAAAGAGCTATAGGATAGGATCAACATTTCATCCAGGAGAAGGTGAAGACTAATTTCAGGGAGAGTTTGAATAAGTTGTGGATGGTGAGAATGGAGTTATTTTATGACTCTTCCTTCTAGGTTTCTGCTCTTTCAACATAGTGGTCGCATATTTTTTTTATACTTGGTTATTTTCTATCTACCCCATTGGAATATAAGCTCCCCAGGGACAAGGACCTTAGCTCTTTTATTCATCACTAATTCCTCTGAACCTAAAAAATATCAAGCATATTGTGAGTGCTTAATGAATATTTGTTGGAAGAATAAATACATGGGTAGTAGTTGATAGGGAATCCCAGAGTTTTCTACATGTTTTTTCTTAGGGAAAATGTCTTTGCTAAAAATTTAAAAAAATAAAAAAAACATAAAAGCACTTAAATAATCCTTCCAAAAAGAAGAGACTATGAAAAACACCTTCCCAATCTAGACATAATTTACACTGGCTTCAGTGGCTAAGGCTCAAAAGTTACCTTCAGACTCCCCTTGTCTAACATCCCATCTGTTCATACGATATTCAGCTTATGTAACTAATTACTACTGTGGCAATTTTCCTTCCTCTTTTACATTTTCTCAAGTGATATTCTACTGCTAATAAAACTGTCAATTTTCTTTTACTTCCATAAAAGGTCACACATGACAACAACCCTTTGCCTACTAACAGCAAGAGCTTTTATTAATATTTTAAATGTACACAGTGATATTTCCCAAAGGTCAGATTTTTTAAAAGACATGAAATGTCAGTCCTAATTCTTTTCCCTCCCTTTCTATGACCTCCCTCACCACCATTTTGCTGTTCTGCCTCAGGTACTGTGCTTGTTATGAATTGTATTCAATCAGGTAATCACCAGGTGGGACAGCAGGTAGAGGGCACAGCCCAGGAGGCTCACGTGTCCACTGTCTCTGTCTCCCCTAGCTAAATGTGCAAAAAAAATATTCTAATGAGCCATCACTAACAGGTCTTAGGCTCTTAGTCCTTTTCAGTCATCTATTTCCAAGTAACAAATAACTCCAAAATTTTGCAGCTGAAAAGAGCTAACGTTGATTAACTCCCAGCTTCTGTGAGTCAGAAACCCAGGCGTGGGGTGGCTGGGTCCTCCAGCTCAGGGTCTCTTGCAGGCTGCAGTCAGATTCTTGACTGGGGACGCACTCATCGTAAGGCTCGACCGGGGAAGGGTCAAGGTCACTCATGCGGCTTCTGACAGGATTCAGTTCCTCACAGGATATTGGAGTGGATTCTTGAGATCTTTGCTTGATGTTGGCCAGGGAACTTTTTAGACCCTTGCTACGCAGACCTCTCCAGCAGGCAGCTCACCACGAGGTCAGAGCAAGCTAGAGGGCAAGAGACAGAGAACAAGATGGAAGTCACAGTTCTTTTTTTTAACTTAATCTCGGACATGACATCCTCTCATTTTGCCATATTCCCTTTTGTTAGAAGTGAGTCACTAGGTCCAGTCCAAACTCAAATCAAGGGAGTTACACAAGGTCACAAATGCCAGGAGAAAGGGATCATTAAGTCCCATCCTAAAAACTGCCTATGATAAGCAATGGGCATGGATTTGTGCCAAACTTTTTTTTTTTAACAAAAAAGAACTATTGTTTACCATGTGACAGACACAGAGCTAAAGATTTTATGTGAAATAACTTTTTAGAACAATTCTCTAAGGTAGGTGCCATTCACACTCCTATTTTATAGATGGAAAGAGACAAAAGGTCGCTTATCCAGGATTTTGGGACTGGTCTCTGAGCAGACCCTTCCTCTCAGCCACATTTCCACACAGCCTTATCAGCTTCCTCTCAAAACCTTTTGTGTGTGTGTGTGTGATAAATGATATGCATTTACAAAGATATTTAGGATCTAGGTCACATCTGTGACTGTAAAAGAGTATGAAATGAACTAGATCACCCACGAAGTGACCCATAACTTAAACATGACAAGCAGGTTTTTATTATTTTTCTCTTATGCTGGGAACTAGGGATATAATGTATAGTTGTGGCTATTTCCTTCAAGCAGCAACTCTGTGGTAGGGACAATAATATGTAAAGACCCATTACAAGGCAGTACGATTGATCAAAAATACGACTTGAATGGAATTAAAAACATTTGCTCCATGAAAGACCCTTTTTCCCAAGCTACAGTGGGAAAAAAATATTTGAAAACCACACACCCAACCAAGGACTAGTAAGTAGGATATATGATGAGCTTTCAAAACTCAACAGTAAGAAAAGAAAATATAAATTGAATTAGAAAATGGGTAAAAGACATGAAGACACATTTCAATGAAGAGACCATTTAGATGACACATAGCATATGAATACTATTCAACAAATTTAGCCATTAGGAAAATGTAAATTAAACCATATTGAGATATCACTACCCATCTATTACAATACTACCCATCTATTACAATAAATAAATTTAAAAATAGTGACACCACCAAATGAGGGTGAGTATGCAAAGAAACTAGATAACTCATATATTGCTGGTAAGAATGTAAAAGGGTACAGCCTCTCTCCAAAACAGTTGGGCAGCTCCTCTCAAAACTAAAGTCAGACTAACCAATTACCCTGCAGTTGCATTCTCAGGCATTTATCCCAGAGAAATGAAGGCTTATGCTCACATAAAACCTTGAATACACATGTTTCTGGCAGCTTTATTCATAATAGCCCCAAAATGGAAATAATCCAGACATCCTTCAATAGGTGAATGGTTAAACAAACTATGATAAATGATAAAATGGATTACCGCTCAACCACAAAAAGGAATAAATTATTGATACATGCCATAGCCTAGATTAATGTCCAGAGAAATATGGTGAGTGAAAAAAGCCAACCCCAAAAAGTTACCCAGTGCATAATTTCATTTATACAGACTTGGAATGACAAAAATTATAAAAATAGAGAAGAATTTAGAGGATGGCAGGGATCAAGGAGTGGGTAGAGCAGGAGGGAAATGGGTGTGACTATAAAAGAGCACCTTGAGGGATCCCTGTGGTGGTGGAAATATGTGGTATCTTGTCTGTATCAATATAAAAATAGTGGTTTAGATATTTTACTGGTGTTTTTCAAGATATTAGCACTGGGCATCTGGGTACAGGGTACATGGAGTCTCTCTGAATTAGTCCTTACAACTACATGTGAATCTACAATTATCTCAAAATGAAGGTTAATTATTTTTAAAAATAGGGACCATATATAAAAGAAAGAAAAATAAGGGTGGAAATTTTATCTACTGTAGCCTTCCACAATTTTGTGTTACCTTACAAATATAGAACTACCCCTAGCCCCTTCAGATGGATGGAAGTTAAGCCCTACAGAGCAGGACGTTGGTTTGCAACCCTCCTGGCAAGCAATAAGCTTAGAGAAAATAGACGTCCTTGAAGCCACAGCCCAGTCACACAAAACAGTGACATGAACATAATCAACATAGAGATCTCCCACAGAGACTGCTTGAACTAAACACTCTGTAGGCATCTTCCACATTTCCTTCTTCTATGGAATATTAGAAAATTCCACTTTGCAGAAGCATAGACAAAATGTTTGGTAGCCATATGACACCTATTCAGTTATCTCTTCACTAATCCAGGCTACTGGGAAATGTTGGCTCACAATATTAAATTATGGGTCTTCTTGGAAAGAATTTAGGATGATGTAGAGACTGAAGTTCAGATGGACTCAGCAGTTTTGACATTGAAGAGACGACCTCGAAAGAAAAGTGGGTTTTAATAACATAGGAATCTTAACATAGAATGTAAGGAAATAAGTTTCAGAAGAATTGTGGAAATCACCAGCTCTTCCATCTCCATTGGCCCCATTTTCCGTATTTAGTTCTGTGCTCTTTCCACTTTCCATATTGTTTCTCTCTAGAGGCAAGACTTGGTCCATCTTACTGGTTGGGTCAACTGCATTTCCATTTCTACAGCTTAACATTCAAGAAATATTTATTTAAAAATAAGCAAATGAAATATAGTTACAGTCATGGGTGGCCTTATAAAATAAAGAAAAGAAAGTAGGATTAGGTGGCCAAAGACCTGATACCAAGTCTCATTACTGTTACTAATATTCGTTTGGCTTTGGTAAGTCTTCTGTCTTTCAGAGCTTCAGGTTCTTCAAAAGGGCATCATATCTTCATTTTCGATTCTTAGAGCTCTTCTATTAAGATCAAGTGAAATAAAATAGATGTATTTGAAGAGCTAAAAGCAGCATTCAGAAGTAAGATACAGCTATCATTAAGCAATAATTGTTGTGATCAAGAGAAGTAAAAGCATCAGACATCCAATAAGAAATGGGTATCCTGCCTAAATACGGCTTTTCCACATCATGCCTGAAATTACACCTCTTCTCTGTCTACCATCTAACATCTCTCAGTTGTAAATCTCAATAAAACCTTTAAAAAGCAATTTGGTGGAAAAATGTTTCAGCTAAATGCCTTCTGCAATGATATGTCAAAAGGATTGAATTCCTCCTGCTTCCGCTTCTCTCATTTTACAAGATGCTGCATACCCAAATGTCCCCTTCTGGATTTCTCCTCAAGCAGAACAGAATAGGCTTCTAGTCAGTGATTAATTTAACTCTAGGGAACCCTAAAATGTTTTTTTTTCCCCAAGAACTGCACTGAAATAAGGAAAGAAAAGGAGGGGGATATCTCTTAAGAATTAGATTTCTTGTTTTCACCAACTTCTCAAGAGGAATTCCAATCTGTTTCTGTGAGCAAGTTTAATGGCTCTGACACTGCACGCCTTGCTGCCTTTGTCACCAATGCTACCCACAGCTGATGTGAGCTAAATCAAGTCATCAATTATTAATCTAATGGAAACAATGCAAGAAGCCTGATACATAATTTTGTAAAGACAGAATATGGTGAAATAAGCCAGATTGAACTTATTAGAGAAAATGTTTATAAGGCAAAGCAGGGGCCATTCAAGGTAGCTGGTAATAGAAATTCTGGGGAGATTATGAAAATTTCCTGTTCTCTTATATCTCTCCTTTGCCTGGGGCACATTGTGATGTTGTCTGAGGACGCCCATGTCCTCTCTAGTGAGTCATGAGCAAGACCAGGCACCTTAGTAACGGGAATTGACTGCTATGAGCTTGACCATGGAATGGCAGTCACAGAGATGGAAAGTGGAAAAGGATCGCACTTACAGAGATGGAAAGTGGAAAAGGATCAGAATATGACCTGAAAACGCTAAAATCTCAGAACGCTCTAACTTTCCCAAAATGGAATGAAAGCATCAGGTCCTAATACCTCTTTATATCTTCCCTTTTGCATCCACCTCAACCCCCAGCTCACCTCTGAGACACAGAAAAGGAAACTTTTCTCCCTTTATTAAGACAAAATCAGTGTTGTCTCCTCTCATTGTCCCTAGAATCTGCATCAAACAAGTCAGTCATGTCTCCATGTGGCAGCCCTTCAAGTGTTTGAAAAGAACTATCACATTCCTTTCTATTTTCTTTCTCTATAAAAACACCCAAGTGTCCATGCATTATAATTTTGACTACATAAAAATAGTTAGCATAAGAATACTGAGGCATACTAAAGTAGAATGAAGAGTGTACCAATGATCTCTTCTCCTTTTCTCTATTTTTCCAAATATTTTCTAAGTTTGTGAAATTGCTTTTGAAAAGGTATGAAAATAAATATATATATATATATATATATATATAAAATCTTATATATATATAAAATCTTCCCCCCTAAAAATATACACAGAAAGAGCAGGAAATAAACTTGCTGAATTTTAGCCTCAAAAGAGATCATATAAGGCAATCTCCTCATTTACATGGTAAAACTGAGGTCAGGATAGGGAAGAAGTAGATCGTGGTCACTTCTCTAAATGTGGAAGATCATGGAATCGATCCTAAGTCTTCTGTCCCTCAGTCTCAGGTTCATTTTATTACCTTGAATCACCAAGACTGACCCAGAATAAAAGCATGGCATTTTCCCTGTTTCCTTGGTCCCTATTGTTAGGCATTCTTTAGATTTCCTCTCTGGTGTCCTTCTTTGACATCCGGAAACCCCCAATGTCTCTGTGGTTTGGTGTCCTATACCACAATGTCAAGAACGTCAAGTTCCTATTTGGTCTGACTCACCAACCAACCACAGTTTTTCAAAGTCTCGTGTGTCTATCCTGAGGAGATAGACAAACACAGGAGAGAAATGCCCTGTGGTAGAGAAGACCATGAGGCACATATCCTGCACTGACTCACAGACTTTCCCACAGAGGAACCTACTCACTGACGTACTGGCTCCTTTCCTGACTCACTCATTACTTCTCTCTGAGTGTTTTCTGGGATCACTTCACACCTTGTTTTAGGGCCCACTTCTGGGGAGACCCCATCTATGACGACCCCCCTCACATATATACAGCCACACCCAAACCCTCAGACACCTTGGAATGGAAGCTGTATACCAGTTAGAAGAATCCAGAAGCCAACTGGGGAATAAAATGCCTTATCTTGTTTTGAAAAGACTGAACAAGACCCTGCCTTGATTCGAGTTCCAGTGGAATTTGACCAGGAGGCCAACGACTTGTGGAAAGAGTTAAGTCCCACCCCAGTAGTGCAACCCTTGTTACTCCATCGCCCCCTGCAGGTGTGTCCTCATCCCCACGGTACTATGAAATAGATCTATTTACCAACTTGGACGGAAGGCAGATTTAGCTTGTCAAGACAGTCATTAGAGGCGTCTCAATGGAACTCAAAGAAGTAAACAACACTACGTGCCTAATTGTTTTAAATAGGGGCACATTGCCTCCCTCTCCTTTCCCTGGGTGTGTCACTTTACAGTTACTCGTAAACTATTTCTCCAAAGTTTCCCATTAAACACCTGGATTTAGAAGAGAAGTGAGCTAACTTGCTGTTAAAGATTACTTTACTACATCATTTCAAGGGCATTACTAAACTTGTCCTGACTTTCCTAGATAAAGGAGAGAAATTAACCTATGAAAACACTAACACTCTCTGCCTTTGCTTCCTCCCACAGTGCTTGGAAACTACTCCCTAGAGGGGAGAGATTAGGAATCTGGACCCAATTTCATTAAAGGACTGGCTAACAATTTAGGAAAGAATACACTAATGGTCTGGAAGACACCTCCTGTGACTGATATTCCAAACCTTCCCCAGCCTCTAGCAACAATTAGAACAGTAATCAGCAGTCTGTGGGGAGAAAGGAAGGGCCCTGGGAGTGGGACTGGGGTAGCTGGAGTAGCGGGACAGCCAGGGGCATGGAGCAGAGGCTGCTCACCAACCTCTTACTGTATAGAAGGATTTCAACATTCAATGACTGGCTTGACTGTCCTGGTGGGAACCAACTGAGAACCGCGCCAGGAGGAAGGAATGTCTAGCTACCAGCAATCACTCTCCACTCTGCTTCCAGATGCTTCTATAAATTGAGCTTGACAGGGACTGGATTAACCAAAGTCAGGTTCTTTGCCTCAAGAAAGAGGAAATCTGAGAAGGGAGGCTCTGGAATTCCTGATGGGAACAGGCTACATCTGGAACTGCTAATACTGAGCCCTTGTTAGCTTCTCCCCATCCCCTTCCTTGTTCTGTTTCCTCCAAATCCTTACCCGTTCCTTCTGGAAGCAGATAAATCTTGATCTTAGGGTCTGATTCTAAGAGATCTGGCCTAAGGAACTCTCTAGGCCCCAGTTATTTTGTAGCTATGAATACCATGGAATCTATCTATTCCTGTCCGGGGCACCTTATAAGACTGCACAGGTTCCTATTACTTGTGTTTAATCTTTACTTTCTGAACCAGAACTTATGCTCAGAGGACACTGAGTCTCCAACTCTGGAGTTCAGTTTTGAAAAAGTACAAAGTCTATCTATTGCTTTAGCTATTTCTGTTCTGAATTGTTACTGCCAAATTCCATGAAAACAGGGAACTGCCAAAAACATGATGTTCCTTAAAAGCAAATGGGTTCTTCTATAGCATCCTTTCCAATGTCTGCATATCTTTCATAGTTGTGTAATACTACTAGTAATAACATTGAGATCTATTGTTTATGTATTATTATCTCATTTAAGCCATACAGAAACACTTTAAAGTGGATATCATTAACCCCAATGCACTGTTGGGGAAACCAAGGCAGAGAGCTTCAAGGGACTTCCAAATGTCCTGCTGTTACCATGTGGAAGAGCTGAGTTTTGAGTGTTGGTTCCAAAGGCTGGTTCAAACCCTGCTGCTTATGGGGTCTCCATACAGCAAGAGTGGGACAAAGCTTGCCGGCAATGGTGGGGCAAGGATAAAGTCCAATATACTTTCCCTAATAGTTGAAATCCCTTAAGGATCAGCTGTTCCCTGACTCCTGTCTCTCATTATCAAGACCCCCTGCCCTTGTTACAGAGGTCCAGGACCCAGGTTGTCCATTTTCGGCCAAACTGAAGCTCTGCTCCATAATCGCTCTCACACAATTACATTATTCCTTCCTGTTATCCAAAACCAGCTCCCTCATTAGCCCCTTCTCGAGTTCAAAAAGGACTCTACTAGCACAAAAGCATATCTTGGCAATGTAGAATTTACTGAAGCAAGAATTTCAACAAACGTTTCTTCAGGAAACAATGTCATAAGTCTCTCATAAGGGTGGGTGGTCATTCTCTCTCCTTGAAATCCCTTCACACTAACTGCTCAGCTGCCCCCTTCCTCCCCAGAATTTATTGAAGTTCTTGTAGCAGTTTGGTATGATTATGAATTCCAAAAATAGATATTAGATTATGTTTGTAATCTGATCTATTCCTGGGCCTGATTGAGTTATAATTAGGGCTTTAATTGGGCCACGTCATTAGGGCATTGAGTCCTTGTCCCTTGGTGGGTAGGGATTCACAGATAAAAGGCATGGCAAAGGACAGAGTTGCGGGTTCTCAATGTTGGAGTTTTGTTGTTGGAGTTTGAAGCCAGAGCCTTGGGAAATAAGCTCACAGAGGAAAGAGAAGCAAGCCCCAAGAAGAGAGGAACACTGAGCCCAGGAAGAAGCAAGCCCAGGGAAAAGAGGAACCCTGAACCCAGAATGAAGTAAGACCCTAGAAGGGAAGAACCCAGAAAGCCTGAACCCTCACAGACATCAGCAACCATCTTGCTCCAACATGAGGAAATAGACTTTGGGGAGGGAAGTAGCTTACGCTTCATGGCCTGGTAACTATAAGCTCCTACCCCAAATAAATATCCTTTATAATGGCCAGCAGATTTCTGGTATTTTGCATCAGGACCCCTTTGGCTGAAATACAATTCTGTCTTTTATGTGCACATGGAAGCCAGCTAGTAGCTTTATTTTTAGAAGAGCTAGCCTTTCTATTACTGTTTCTGTTACCAAGAAGATGAAACAACTTCCCTATGTTACATATATAAATCCCTGGGGTAAAATTGAGGAGAGCTGTGGACATTGGGTAGACAGAGCAAACACTGAGAAGCATCCCCCTGGTCTGCAGCAAATGCAGATGAGGGAGGTGTATGGTTTTCTGAAACTAAGAGAAGGACCTGCCTTTTCTATTTTGAGATGCTCATGTATTAAGCAAAATAAACTGCCAAAGCAGAGTTTAAAAAAACTGTAGTCAACTGAATGGATTTATACTTTCAAAAATTCAACAGCTTTAACCTACCTGCACAGACCAACGAATGTATTACAATATAGTAGTGCTATTCACGACACAGCCATAGGATATAGTTCAGTTCAGTAAAAAGTGCAATTTTTCATGCACTACACATTTTTGTTGTGGTCTGACCATGAACGCAGGTCTAAAGCTCTGTGAGGAATATCCTTCCTAATGATTCAGGGGTATCTCTCTGACTGTATGTATGGCCTCATTTGGAGATAATATGGAACTCTGAATGGGTCTCCCATCCCCCAACCTAACTCTCAGGGTAATGGGCCCGGGGCAAATATCACCGCAGCCAGCAAAACCTATTCCTATGTGAGTAAAGGCATCCCTTCCATATGCTTCTATTAATATATGGGTAGGCAGGCATGTAAAAAGAGAGCATGAAGGAAAAAATATACAACCTGGCTAAATAAAAGGAGAGACACATTGAAACAGATGAGCTGCCTTCAGAACTGTCCTGCAGGCAGTGGATCTGTCTGTCCAATGATTGCTTTTACTCAGTTATTTAAACACATAAGCCTTGAAAATCCCTAATAAGTTACACTGCCTTGCTGTGTGTACTGCATCTGTTTGTGGAATTATATCAGGTTCAAATGAAGGAAACACTCTGCAATGTATAATCCCCACTGTATAATATCCCACAGGTTGATGAGGTTACATAAAATGTTGGAGTTACCTGACAAGGAAATTCTGCAGAAAAATAAACAAATGCAACTCTAGGCCATTCTAATGCAGCTCCTCTTCCAAGTAAATCAGAATACACCCAAGTTTGTAATTTCCACTGGAAACAGTGATACAATGCCTTGTCTATGCCAAATTAAAAGGGAACGGTTCCATCCCTTTATTCTCTATAGGCTCGGAATGGTAGAGCTTCATAGATGCTTGAGTATCATCCAGCTCAGGTGAGGTGTGGTAGGTGGACTTCAAAGATAATGGCCTCCAATTCCTTCCCTCACTGTACACTCAAGCTGTGGGACCTAAAAAAAAAAGTGGGACCTAATCTCTCTCCCCTTGAACATGAGTTGACTAAATCATATGTGTGGCTGAGAGAATGCAGCAAAAGGGACAACCTGGACTTTTGAGGACAGATATCTTGAAGATCCACCTGGGTCTTCTGGATGTTTCCTCTCTGAACCCAGCTGCCATGGGGTGAGAAGTCCAAGCTACATGGAGAGGCCACTTGTAGGTGGTCCTGCTGGAAGGCCCAGATGAGCTCTCAGTCAGCAGCCAGCATCAACTTCCAGCCCTGTGAATGAGCCATCTTGGACTTGCAGTCCAAACAAGACTTCCAGTGCTTGCCCCCTGAGCTGCCATGACAAACCTGAAGTGAGAACCAGCCAACTGAGCCCTGTCCACCCACAGGACCATAAGATACACTAATATGTTATTGTATTACAGTTTTGTTTATGCCACTAAATTTGGGAGTAGTTTTTTACATAGCAATTGATGACTGAAACATGGAGGTGTTGGGGGTGACAAGAAAGACATGGGAAGAGGGTAAAAGAAGTCTCTGGAAAGTGTATCAAATTATACTTATAGGATCAACCTCACACCTAAAAAATTTGATTCTCAAAAGCAAGAGGTGTATATTTTGAAAAAACTCCCCAGATCGATGGACTTTGCTAGATGACCCAATTAAGACTTTGCTAGATGACCAGCTGCTGCATCTTGTGAAAGCTGACTACAAAAATTGTCAGATAATTTTGAGCCCTTCTCCTTGAACTAAAAAGCATTGAGCTCAATCCACTCGTTCTATAAATAAGAGAAAGTATGAAATGGTAAGTGATTCTATGGGGACAGAAATTCTTCAGTGGCTATATTTTAAGTACTCCAAAGTTATTTTTGAGTCAGTTTAAACCAAATTTTTATTTTACCCCATGAAATGTTGCCTCTTGACATGAACTCTAAATTTGAGAGTTTAAACCTTAGGAGCTGCCTGAATCCTCTAAACTTTTCATCATACTTTTCATTTGAATAATTAAATGTTGAATTACTTAGAGGAGAAATCTTTAAAATGAAAAGTGAATTATTACTTCATTCCTTCATATAATTTATAATAAATGCTATATCTTTATTTACTTGAATTTTAATAATATTTTTGGCTCGGATTCACAGGATTAGGCAAACTTTTCTGTAAATGAGGAGAGATTAAAAATTGTAGGCTTTGATATCCATAGAAGATCTCTGATATATTTACATATTCTTCTTCTACTACTACTTTTCTTTCTTTCTCTTGCTTTCTGTCTCTCTCCCTCCTTCCCTCTCTCCCTCTCTTCTTTCCTTTTTATAATCCTTTAGAAATAATAACATTCTTATCACCAGAGTATACAGAAAGAGGCTGTGGGCATATTTTGTCTATTATGTGGGCATATTTTGTTAGCCAACACTTGATTTAAAAAATATATATATTTATACCCAGAAAATGCAGTACCATGATTAACTGATAGTAGTCCATGAATAAAAAGAAATATACAGTTGGTCAAACATTATTTTGAAAATGCTAGATTCAGCAAAGTTAGGCAAGTCTATTGCAGGACTTCTCAGGGCCTCCATTTTATGTCAATGTATCTTGTGAATCAATCAACAAGAGGTGAATTTAGGGTCCACAATTTTCTAAACTTGTTTTTAATTTTGGAAATTTCATTTTCAAAACCGTCTAATACAGGTAGTGCTACATAACACACTCTTGGAACCACTCATTTAGACAAATGGAATAAAATCTGCATTCTAAGAAAATTACTGAGGGATATGTATAAACTAAAAAGAAGGAGGATGAAATAATTTTCTTTTAGTTCAAGAAGCAGTGGGTTCTGGTAAGTGTGGCACTGGTAGAAATTGTTTCCCTGTTGAAATTTAGTTCGGGAAGCCATCCTGGATTAAGGGTCTGGCCATACCCTGCTGTGAAGCTTTTCACAGAAAAGCCACCTAAGAGGTGGCTGCTAGTTTCTCATGGATGGAAGATGTGTAGGTCAGACCAAAATAGCAACATCCACTCTCAGGGACTAACTGCCGACTTAGAAAATTACCCCTTTGACCAGAAAGTAGCTCAAAACAAAGTCACAATTTTCCTTTCTACTTTTTTTTTTTTTTTAATGTATTTGACAGCTTCAAAATAGAAACTAACACAAATGCTTCTTCAACTTGATCTGATAAAAGGCTTCATGAAAAACGAACAAAAATCATTGGCTAAGATGAGATACTTTAATGACCTCAGCTTTTATTGCCCATTGAATTTCTTAACTCCTTTTCTTGGGTTCACTGACATTTTACCCTTCTGACAGTTTCTATTTTTCTTTGCAGCTCTTCACTTTGTCATTCCGTGTAAAGGATTGTGTAGTAGAAAAAACTCGGGTTAGTATTGCAACTCAGTAATGCACTAATCATGGAACTTTAGGAAAAGCATTGAGCTTTACCGAAGCTCAGTTCAATTTTTGTGAAACTGAAGTGGTAAAAATTAAACGACACTGAAAGTGTAGACTTTTTATCAAGGGATATGAATCATAGGTGATTAAGACTGTTTTTTTTTTCCTTTGAGTTCTTCCTTTCCTTCTTTGCTGCCTAATAAACTCTCAATTCTAGACCTACACGACACACTCTGAGCTGAGGACAGGAAATGACACTATGGGTAGGAGCCCATGATCTGACATCATCAGAAGAGGCAGCATTAGGATGGAGAGTCAGTTTTCTTATATCCACAAAGATCCATGAAGAAGATCCAGAAACTGGTGTTTCCTAAGAGGGAGTGGCTGGATTTAAGGGCAAAAAAGGGTGGGGAGCTTGATCTCTGCCAAACAGCTTTCTCATGGGCACAGCTCTACTTTTGTGAGCTATTCAACACCTTAAAGGATTTCTTCAGTCTTTATAAATCCCCCTTGCCTTTTCCTGCCACTCAAGGATTTCTACCAGTTTCCATTACTGGGAGGCAGCAGCAACACAAGGTATTCTCCAATGCTTGTTTTAGCAAGTTTGTGGTGCATGTTTTGAATTTACATTTTTTGAACCTTTCATTCTATGAAAGCTCACCAAGAAAATGTAAAATGCCCAACTAGCCATCATCAATGCTTCCAAAAACATGGATTCTCTATCGTTGACTGATTCTCAGAGGCCATAGCTGAGCAAAACTTGACCATAGCCAATTCCAGAAAAGATAAGGAATCTAAGTAAGCTAATTGCCAAAGGGGGAGAATTATTTCACAGAACTGCCTTCTCAAAAAAAAAGCATCAAGCACAGATGGTTTCCCAAGGGAATTTGCCTAAGCCTTTAAAGAACAGATAATTCTAATGTTGTTTTAAATTTATCTAAAGCACAGAAAAAAGAAAAGAAAAAGCTTCAAACTTCTTTCTTTGAAAATACCGTAACATTGCTATCAAAACCTGACAAAGTTGAGGCAATAAAAGAATTCCAGACAAGCTGCATTTTTAATAGTGATACAAAAATCCCAACAAAACATTTTCAGGAAACACACAGTTGTATATTTTAAAAAATAAACTACAACAGCCAGGTGGGATTGAATGCAAAAATGAAAGAAAGTATCAATATTAAGAAGTGTACTAATATAATTCACCATATAAATTGAATAAAAATGAACATTTCTCAACATTTATGATATAAAGCCATTTAATAAAAATAAAAATACACCCTTGATTTTTTTTAAAAAAATGATAAAATAGGAATAAAATAATGTTCCAAAATATAAATGCTTACAGTCTAAAAGTTGGAACAGCCTTACTGGAGCTACACTAAAAAGCATCCTCATTAACATCAGGAGAATAATAAGATGCTTCTATCATCATTTTCACTTAATGTTGCTCCAGAAACAGCAGTCAATATAATCAAACAAAATAAAGAAAAAAAGAATATAATGAGAAATACAGACATAAAATCATCCTGTATTTATGTTTACATGGAAAACTGGAAAGAAACTATTACAAACAATTCAGGAATTCAAAAAGTTCTGAGTACAAAAGTAATAGAAATCAGTAGCATTTATATATTCTAATAATCATTTAGAAAATGTAATGGAGAAAGAAACACCAGGTGCAGTAGAAAACAAGAAAAAATAAAATATACTTAAGTAAATTTAACAAAAATATGCACAATCTATCAAAAAAAAACTTTGTAGCACTAAGGAGAGATATAAAAGTCGACAAGGGAAGTGGATGTGGCTCAACCAATAGAGCATCCACCTACCACATGGGAGGTCCAGGGTTCAATTCCCAGGACTTCCTGGCCCATGTGGTGAGCTGGCCCATGCACAATGCTGCCATGCACGAGGAGTGCCATGCCACAAAGAGGTGCCCAATGCACAAGGAGTACACCCCTCAAGGAGAGCTGCCCCATATGAAAACATGTAACCCACCCAGGAATGGCACTGCACACACGGAGAGCTGATGCAGCAACATGACGCAACAAAAACAGACACAGATTCCCAGTGCCACCTGACAAGAATGCAAGTGGACACAGGAGAACCCATAGTGAATAGACACAGAGAGCAGACAACGGGGTGTGGGGGTGTGGGGGGGGTGGGGGTGGGGGGGAGGGGAATAAATAAAAATTAAACCTTAAAATAAATAAATAAAACAAGTTGAATAAATGGAAAGTATCACATGTTCTGAACATCATAAAGATATTGAAGCACTCCTAGGTCAGCTATAAATTGAAAATGATCAAAATTTTAAAAAAAGAGTATTCTATTTTGAACTAGATTAATTTATTCTAAATTTCATATGCAAAAATAAGCAAGCAAAAATAACCTGAGTGAGAATAAGGAAGGGGTGGGGGGAGGGCTAGGCTTAACAAATAGTGAAGCTAATTATCTGGCCACAGTAATTTAAACAGTGTGATATTTTCACAGGAATAACTGATGAATACCACTCCAGAAATATCCATATATACATGGTAATTAAATATGTGATGAAGGTAACATTTTAATTTGGGGGTAGGGAAGGAAAGGTTTAATCAAATAATATTGGAACAGATTAATAGCCTTCTGAGGAAAAAATTGTAAGTATACTTAAAACTCCATAACTTAATTTTTAAAACAAAATAAATTCCAGATTGATAAAAACATTTAACATGACAAATAAAAACCATATATTATTAGGAAAAAAAATGAGAAAGCAATTTTTATTTAATCTTGAGACAGACAAGTGCTTTTGTGTCATCACATATCTAGAGAGCATAAAAAGGAAGAGTGGTAAGTTAAATTACTGAGAATTTTTTTAAAAAGATATCATGACGTAAAGCACTAAATGCAAAATCAAACAACTCAGAAAAAGTATCTGTGGCTTGTATCACAGAAAATTTGTTTCCTTAACATATAAAGAGTTTCTACAAATCAATAAGAAAAAATACTAACAACCCAATTTGAAAAATGGACTAGTGTCATTTACAACAGAAAAGTTGCAAATTAAATTTATCCTCTAACAGATTAACAGAGACCATAAAGTTTGAAAACATATACTATTGACATCTTTGTGAAGAAAGTCAATTTCTTTCATTGCTAGTGAAACAGTGGAACAGCTTCTATGAAGACCAACTTAACAAGACCTATCAAAATTTAAAATGTGCATGCCCTTCAAATGACAATTCACCTTTTAGGAATTTACTCTGCACATATGTGTGTGCCAAATGACAGATAAAGAGCTTCAATTTTTGGAGCATTGATTGTAGTTTTAAAATATTACAAGCAAACTATATGTCTATAAACAAGGACTGATTTAATAAATTATGGGCACCATACAATAAAATACCACACAGCCACTAAAAAAAAAAATCTATCTGATACATTTGAACAAAAACCTTTAAAAAAGAAAGAACACCTTTAAAAAATAAAAGTGTAGAATTGTACATGTAGTATGTAACATTTGTGTGATTGCACGCATGTATTTGTTTTTCATAGATTATGAAGGATGCGCCATCTACTGGTAATTGCTATTGCCTCTGGAAAGGGCAATGGGGTGGCTGTGGGACAAAGAAGAGAAGGTGATTTACACTTGGTTCCTCTCCAATGACTTCAAGGCTCTTTCCATCCTCTCAGATTCAGCATTTCAATTATCCCTAGCTTTGTCACACATGGAATTTGCTTTTCTGATTTTCACTCTCCTTCTTGTTATGGGGTGATTTCTGAAAAGAGGGTGCCCTAGCAACTTTGTACTGCCATTTTCAAATGAGAAATCTTGATTCCCTTTTGTGCCTTTTGAATTTTTAAAATATACATGCATTATGTATTAAAAATAAATAAAACTAATTTGAAAAAGCAAGGTAAGTAAAAGTCAAATGTTTATTTATTTAGTTTTCAATTTTGATCCAGCAAAGCCCTGAGGTCTTGAAAACAACTATCAGAAGCAAGAAAGGGGAGGGAGGGCGTTGCTGTGGACCCACTCTTGCTTTCACGTTAAGGAGTATTTGCTTTTTCGGGTTTACCTATTAGTATTCTGAGAGTAAGATTTCAATAGCAGTTGGTTCTGCTGCTAAGTGTTTGAGACCCATTGCAGTACTGTCCCTGCAGGCTGTCAACACAGAGGCACTTAGAGATAAATTTTTACCCTACATTTAGAGACACTGAACACCGAGCATAATTTTACTATTTTTAATGACTTTCATAGTTTACAGCTATTACATGCTGGTTGTTGAGACCTAATTTTTTTATTAGAGAAGTTAAGGGTTTACAGAAAAATGATGCATAAAACACAGGGTTCTCATATACCACCCCTTTATTAACAACTTGCATAAATGTGGTACATTTGCTGCAATTGATGAAAGCACCTTTTTATAATTATACAATTAACTATAGTACACAGTTTAACTTAGGGTTCACTGTATTGTGCAGGTCCACAGATTTTTTTAAAAAATATTTTCTCTAGTAACCTATATATAACCTAACATTTCCACATTTTAACCACATTCAAATATATCTTTCAATGCTGTTAATTATGTTCACAATGTTGTGCTACCATCAGCACCATCCATTATCAAGACTTTTCCATTGTCCCAAAGAGAAACTCTGTGCATTTTAAGCCTTAACTCCTTATTCCCTATATCCACCTTATCCCCTGGGAAACCTATATTCTAGCTTTTGACTCTGAATTTGCTTAATCCAGTTGTTTCAAATGTGTGAGATCATACAATGTTTGTACTCTTGTGTCTAGCTTATTTCACTCAACATGATGTCTTCAGGGCCCGTCCATGTTGTCACATGTATCAGAGCTTCATTTCTTTTTATGGCTGAATAATATTCTATTTGTGTTGTTTTGGTTTGCTAAAAGCTGCTGGGAGTAATATACTAGAAATGGGCTGCTTTTACAAAGGGAATTTATTACATTATAAACTTATAATTCTGAGGTGGAAAAAATGTCAAAATAAAGACATCAGGAGAAGCTGATGACAATCTTGTACTCCTGCCATGTGGCAAGATACAATGGCAGCTCTGCCAGTCTCTGCCTTCTCCTCCAAGCTCACTTTCGCCCCAACCTCTGCTGTGGGTAGAAAGGCACATGGCAGTGTTCCCTTGTCTCACCCTTCTCTTCCCAGCCTTACTGCTCCAGCTTCAAGCTGCTCCATTTGTGGTTTTTCCTCTCTCCCAGGTTCAACTTCTAGAGGCTTCTCTCTGTCTCTACTGCTTTTTTCTGTGTCTGTGCCTTTTTATCCCTCCATTTAAAAAGGACTCTGGTAAGAAGATTAAGACCCACCCTGGGTCATGACCTTCTAAAGTGATCTAATCAAAGGGAAGGCCCCTTAATGGAATCTAATCAAATGGTCATAGGTCCTATCTATAATAGGTTTATATGTGCAGGAATGGATTAGCTTTAACAGGATTTTCTGGGGTCCACCTAGCTTCAAACTATCACATATGCATATACCTCATTTTCTTTATCCATTTGTTGGTTAATAGATATTTGGATTACTTCCATCTTGTGGTAATTGTGAATAATCCACTATGATTATAGGTTGCAAATATCTGCTTAAAATCCCTGCTTTCAATTCTTTTAGGCACGTACCTAGAAGTGGGATTGCCGAGTAATATGGTAATTCTATACTTAACTTTCTGAGGAATAGCCAACCTGTCTTCCAGAGCAACTGCACCATTTTATATTCCCACCAGCAATGAATAAGTGTTCCTATTTCTCCACATCCTCTCCAACACTTGTAATTTTCCATTTTATTTTTAAATGTATTCATTCTAGTGGGTGTAAAATGGTATTGCATTGTGGTTTTGATTTGCATTTCCCTAATGGCTAAGGATGTTGACCATCTCTTCACATGCCTTTTGGCCATTTGCATACCTTCTTTGGAGAGGTATCTGTTCAAGCCTTTTGTCCATTTTAAAATTTGGTTGTTTGTCTTTTTGTTGTTGAGTTGAAGAATTTCTTTACAAATTCTGAATATTGAACACTTATTGGATATGTGGCTTCCAAATATTTTCTCCCATTGTGTAGGTAGTTGCTTTACTTTCATGATAAAGTTCCTTGAGGCAAAAACATTTTAAATTTTGATGAGGATCTATTTATCTATTTTTCCTTTTGTTGCTTGTGCTTAGGGTGTAAAGTATAAGAAACCATTGCTTAACACAGGGTCCTGAAGATGCTTCCCTATATTTTCTTCTATGAGTTTGATAGTTCTGGACGTATTTTTTAGGTCTTTGATCCATTTTGAGTTGGTTTTTGATATAGTGTGAGATAGTCTACCTTCATTCTTTTGCAAATGGAGATCCAGTTTTCCCAGCACCATTTGTTGAAGTAACTACTTTTTCTCAATTGAGTGGTCTTGTCCCCATTGCCAAAAATCAGTTGGTCATAAATGTGAGGGTTGATTTTTGAACTCTCAATTGGTTTCCAATGTACTATATGTCTGTCCTTTTGCCAGTACCACATTGCTTTGATTCTGTGCCTTTGTAATCAATTTTAAGATTGGGAAGGATGAGTCCTCCAACTGTATTCTTCTTTGTTAAGAAAGATTCGGGATTTTGGGACCCTTTACACTCCTAAATAACTTTCATGATTGTCCTGTCCATTTCTGCCAAGAAGGTGGTTGGAATTTTTGATTGGGGTTGTGTTGAATCAGTGAATCAGTTTTGGTAGAATTGCCATTTTAATACTGAATCTACCAATTCATGAACACAAATATGTTTCCATTTATGCAAGTCATCTTTGATTTTGTTTAGCATTGTTTTGTGGTTTTTCTCTGTAAAAGTACTTTACATCCTCCATTATATTTATTTCTGGATTTTTATTCTTTTAGTTGCTATGTTAACACTCTTTTTGGTGGTTTATGTCATTACTTAATGATGATTTCTTCATGAGAAATGCAACTGCAACCCTCAATTTTACTTCTATTCCATTTGAAACATTGTTCTATTTTCTGTCAGTTCATTTACTATTGGAGCTTTCTTCAATACTTGGATTTCAAAGGGGAGATTTCTTATAAAATGCATGTTCCAATGAGATATATAGTACAGCCGTCACTTGGAATTCCCTGGCTCCAAGAACAACCTCATAGTTTCTTAGCATTTGGCTTAGTTGCTTCAGCAAATAATTACACATTTACTTTATATTTATATCAATACAACCAGCATTTTATGGATCGTTATGTTCTGCGGAAACATGCCAAGCAGGCTTCGTAAGTCATGTGAAAATATAATTTGTAGAACTCAGCAGTTTCAACCCAAGAGTGATTACTGTGATGTAGACTGCAAATCAGACAGAAGTGAATAGAATTCTGAGTTTATAGGTTTTTCAATTGCTACCTCATAATCCTCTGACAGGCATGGATACCAGTCACACAGGAAAGCTGAGTCCAAAACTGAGTTTGCAGATATAGCATTTCCTCATCCAATGCTAAAGTCCCCAGGTTTAGTGTTTCAGGTGAGAACTAAAGAATGGGCAGAGGACATGACGTCTCTTTTCTTTTCCATTCTATACTGATATTAGTTCCAGAGTTCAAAAATACTGTGTTATAGGTGAATGGGGTATCAGAAATGACCAAGTTTTCCCATTAACTGAAAAGGAATATCAGCACAGCTGATAAATTTGGATTTATTGAAGATTCCTTGGTGCCAAGTGTTTCAAATAGCTGTCTTTTTCCATGCCCTTTGACAAATATATCTTGAGCACCCACCATGTAGAACTGTCCCTACCAGGTGCTAGAAACTGGAATTGATTAAACACATCATAGTCTCTGTCGTCTAGAAGCCTACAGTCCGAGGGTAGAGATAGACATGGAAACAGATCATAAGGGATGCACCCGTAGTCTTTCCTAGTCATGCTGGTACACAAAGTGGGTGGAATGGGATCTGCTAGAGGGTGGTTAAGGAGGGCTTCCCAACAGGCAAAATAGATAAGATACATCTTAAAAGTAAATAGATCTTTCATATGGAGAAATATCTTGGGCCAAGGCTAAACAACTACAGAGAGTAGAGTTTGGTTGTCCAGGTGAGCAAGGAAACCGGAAGCATGTGTTGGAACAGCAGAAAGTAAAGTCAGAGAGGGAGTGGGACGAGATTGGGATCTCAGAGGAGGTCCACATGGCCTATGAAGCAGTGTGTGGAGTCTGCTTTTCTTCCTCTCCTAATGCAAGTCAGTGCCAAAAATGACAGGTTTCTTTGTTGCCCAAATATATCTGTGCTCGAGTATAATTGCAGTCACTGTATTACTGAAACTTTCCAACATGTGCCTAACCCACCAACCTACAGTAACACCAGTTTTAAATTCTGGAATTAATGTAAGTATGGAATAGGAAAAACAAAAGCAAAAACCCGTGGAGATGTCATCTCGTATGTCCTTTGATCACTCATCACCTGCAATACCAACCTTGGAGCTTATGCATCAGATGAGAAAACTGCAGATACAGAAATTCTGTATCTGCAAACTCAATTATGCACTCATTTCCCTATATGATTCTAGGCTTCATTTATATTTAGTGACTCTCAGGCAACAACTGGAAAACTTATGAACTCAGAGTGAATTTTATTCCCCTCTAATTTCCTGATTTGCATTCTACTGCAATTTAGTTGAAATTGCTGGGGTCTACAAATTATCATTTTGCATATTCAGAACATTCATCTTAGGATCCATCCAACATCATGGCCATCATTTCTGCAAGCCCCAAACACCATTTCTTAAAATCCGGAAATTCTCTCTTCAGGACGGATTTAGTTAATTGAGTTGTGTGTGTGCTCATGTGCTTAGGTTGTATATTGCACTCATCAGTATTCTCCTCAGCATCCTATGAAGGGATTATCTGCACACAGTAGGAATTTAATAAGTTGAAAAATGAAGCATGCATTTTCCCAGTAAAATGAGGGTATCATATTTAACCCAATACGGTTTTCTCATTTTACTGAGAACATTGCAATGCTTTATTGTTATTAGTATCAATTCATTATATATACACATAAATATATGGGCCTAGAATTAATTGTCCAGGGGACACACCAAGATAAAATTAACCTAACATCTTCAACGAAGACTGGGGCATTAAGGGACTACCAAAATTTTTTCCAAATTCTCAAACAGGAATAAAAACAAAAGTATATTTTGTTTAACTGGAAAATGTCAGTTTGAAAATCATAATTTTGACCTACATTTTCCCAACAAATTAGGGTTGACGTGTTCAATGAGCAGTTCTGACTTTGTTGAATGTCCATAGTCCACAGGAAAGAGACAATGTCACCCTTGTGTGGCTCTCTCCCAGGTGCTCCAGCCATCTCCTGCTGCAAGTCTAGAAAACCAGCTGACTAGTAAAAGTCTGGCCAAGTACCCCACCTGATAAGTGATTAGGGATGGCTGATAAGTGTCTCTCAGGAGTTCTGCTGAGCTTGGCTAATGTGATTTTGCTTGGAATTAAAATCAAATTTTAGTCTGTCTATTTGGAGATAAAAAAGCTAATACATCTTAAACCCATTGTATCTCCCTCCTCCCATCAGTTTCCCTACTATGCTGGCCAACATTTGCTTAAGGTGATAGGAAAAGAGTCAGCATTTTTTTCTTTCAAGTGCTGAATTCAGACAAAACCTTTCTGTTGTCTACTGGGGTACTTTCTTATTTGAAAAGAACTCTACCAGAAAACAAAGTATTAGCCCATATGTTCGGTTTTCAATTTTCTGTCTGTGGAGACTGTCTGCTTAGTCCATGTCTCTTTTAGGCTCAGGTCCAAAACTGATACTCATGTTATAGCAGATCCACTGACTTCAACCAAGTTCATCCTCACATGCTGTCTAGTCCAGTAAAATGTTATTGCCACTTCAGTACTGACTTTCTTCCTTTAATTATTATACTATAAAACAGTTGCTTTAATATAGTATTATAGTGTTATCACAGCCAATTATAAATTTCTAAAGGGTATCTTAATTAAGAAAAAAATGGCATTGTTTTCCAAACCAATTATAAGAAATGCTTGCTAAGAATGGAGTAAAAATAGGTTGTCAAGAAACAGTGCTCAAGCTTTAAAAACTTTACAAATGCTTTCATAGAAATGTGAATTTCTTATAGTAGACTTTATCCAAAGAAAATCTTTATTTTCATCAAAATAATCATTTTTTAAAAACTTTAAAAGTCATTACCCACAGGCTGGCCAATATCTCTATCCTTGGTGCTTAAAATGACATTTCCAGGCACACCACATTTTCTTGTGCTTCACTTTACTGCACTTCACAGATATTGCAACATTGCATTTTTTTTTAACAAATTGAAGGTTTGTGGCAATGATGCATCAAGCAAGTCCATCGGCACCATTCTTCTAGTAGTATGTGCTCATTTTGTGTCTCTGTGTCATATTTTAGTAATTCTTGAAACATTTCAGACTTTTTCATTACTATTATAAGTGTTATGGTGATCTGTGGTCAGTGATCTTTGATGTTACTATTAAAACTGTCTTGTGGCATCACGAACCACACACGTATAATACAGTGAATTTAATTGATGAATGTTGTAAGTCTTCTGACTGTTCCACCAACCAGCCTTTCCTCCATCTCTCAACCTCTCCTCAGCCCTCCCTATTCCCTGAGACAGAACAATATTGAAATTAAGCCAGTTAATAACCCTACAATGACCTCTAAGTGTTTAAATGAAAGGAAGAGTTGTACATCTCTCACTTTAAAGCAAAAGTTAGAGGGGATTCCGTTTACTGAGGAAGGTATGTTGAAAGTCGAGACAGGCTGGAAGCTAGGCCTCTCGCACCCTACAGATAGCCAAGTTGTGAACGCAAAGGAAAAATTCTTGAAGGAAAGTAAAAGTGCTACTCCAGTGAACACACGGATGATAAGAGAGTGAAACAGCCTTATTGCTGATATAGAAAAAGTTTGGGTGGTCCGGAGAGAAAAATCAAACAAAACACAACATTCCAAAGCCTAATCCAGAGCAAGGCCCTAACTCTCTTCAATTCTAGGGAGGCTGAGAGGGATGAGGAACCTGCATAAGAAAAGTTTGAAGCTAGCAGACATTGGTTCATGAGGCTTAAGGAAAGAGGCCACCTCCATAGCATCAAAAAGCAAAATGAAGCTGCAGGTGCTGATGTAGAAGCTGCAGCAAGTTACCCAGAAGATCTAGCCAAGATCACCAATGCAGGTGGATACACTAAAAAATAGATTTTTCACTGTAGATGAAACACCCTTCAATTGGAAGAAGATGCATCAAGGATTTTCATAGCTAGAGAGAAGTCAATGTCTGACTTCAAGGCTTCAAAGGACAGGCTGACTCTCTTGTTAAGGGATAATGCAGCTGGTGACTTTAAGTTGAAGTCTGTGCTTGGTGACCATTCCTGAAAATCCTAAGGTCCTTAAGAATGATGCTAAATCTACTCTGCCTGTGCTCTATAAAAGGAAAATCAAAGCCTGGACAGCAGCATATCTGCTTACAACATGGTTTACTAAATAGTTTAAGTCCACTGTTGAGACCTACTGCTCAGAAAGAAAAAAAAAGATTACTTTCAAAGTATTTCTGCTCACTGATAATGTACCTGATCACACAAGAGCTCTGATGAAGATGCACAATGAGATTAATGATGTTTTCATGCCACTAACACAACATCCATTCTGTAGCCCATGGATCCAGTTGTCATTTTAACTTTCAAACTTATTACTTAAGATGTACATTACATAAGGCTATAGGTGCCATAGATAGTGATTCCTCTGGTGGATCTGGGAAAAGTCAATTTGAAATTTTCTGATAAGGATTAACCATTCTAGATGCCATTGAGAATATTAGTGATTCTTAAGAGACAGTCAAAATATCAACAATGACAAGAATTTGGAAGAAGTTGATTCCAATCCTCATGAATGACTTTGAGTGTTTCAAGACTTTGATGGAGGAAGTCATTGCAAATGAGGTAGAAAGAGCAGAACTAGAATTAAAAGTGGAGCCTGAAAATGGGACTGAATTGCTGTCATTTCATCATAAAACTTGAATGGATGAGGAGTTCTTCTTATTGATGAGAAAGTGTTTTTTTGAGATTGAATCTACTCCTGCTGAAAATGCTGTGAACGTTGTTGAAATGAAAACAAAATATTTAGAATACAACATCAACTTAGTTGATAAAGCAGTGGCAGAGTTTGGGAGGATAGACTCCTAGTTAGAAATTCTAGGAGAAATTCTACTGTGGGTAAAATGCTATCAAACAGCATTGAGTTTACAGGGATATCTTTCATGAAAGGGAGAGTCATTCAATGCAGCAAACTTCACCATTATTTTATTTTAAGAAATTACTACAGTCACCACAACTTTCAACGACCATCATCCTGATTAGTCCAAGGCCATTGACATCAAGGTCAAGACCCTCTACCAGAAAAAATACTATGGCTCCCTGAAAGCTCAGCTGATGGTTGGCATTGTTAAGTAGTAAAAATATTTTAAAATTAAGGTATGGTTTTAGAATTAATGCTATTGAACACTTAATCGACTGCAATATAATGCATACTTAAGTTTTATATACACTGGGAAACCAAAAAAAATTTGTGTGACTTGCTTTATTAAGATAATCACTTTATTGTGGTGTTCTGGAACTGAATGCACGATGACTCTGAACCCACAAGAGACTTGTAGTCATTTGAATATTTCATTTAAAAATACTTCTTTCAGTACTATAATGGATATAGAGAGCAAATAACTTAGAAGAAAGCACTAATTCAGAATGAAACTCAATTTGGGAAATTTCTAGCTCTCTGGTTAATGTTATTTCCATTAACACACTGCAGGACCCCTGGTTACCCATACTAGGTAGCATTTATTGCATGCTTAGTGCAGGGCAGGCCTTGTCCTAGGCATTTTGAAGACATTATTTTGCTTCATGTGAACCTTACAAATAAGGTGCTACTATTATTTTGTCCATTTTACAGATGAGCATATTGAGGTATAAAGGTTTAAATAATGTATTAAAAAGGTTGCTCAAGGACAGCAAGTGGGCATGCTAGGAGCCACATTCAGTCTCACTCGTTCAATACATGCTCTCATCGAGCGGGATAAAATGTCTTTTTCAAATGCTGCCAAGCAAAGGTGTGACCCAGAGCCATCATCAGCAACTGGCTTGTCACAATTGTGCAAGGAATGGCTCAGTGGGCAAGGCTAAGGGGTCTAGAACCTCTGGGTTTCACAGACCAGTAGAATACATAAACCTTTTTAAAATGGTAAACATGGGGTTTCTAATTCTTTATTTTACTTTATGAGTATATTCACAAATGAAACTCATCCATTATCACTAACATTACATAAAAAGAGAAAAGTTGTATATCAAAATGTTAGAAAGATATAACATCAGAATATATTTAGCTTTATTGATGTTTCACTACCCTGTTCTTTTTATTTCCCTTTCTTGCATGTACTGGATAAAAAAAAAGTTGTCATAGTTTAGCTCTGGTCCATAGACCTACAGTCTCCATTGCCTTTTGCTTTCCTCCTCTTCCCCTTTTTCCCCCTTCTTCCCATCCCCTCTCCTCCTCTCTCTCCTTCTCCTCTTCCTCCTTTTTCCCTTCACCTCCCCCCTTCTTCTTTGCTGGTCCACAAATGATGGTCATCAAGATACTATCAAATAGAGACCAACAGAAGGAGACAAAGGAGTCGGGCCCAGAAAAGCTACCTGCTGAGCCACCATGCTGTCGATATTTAGAAGGAAATTCTGGTGGATGACCAGTGTTAACCCAAGTACCTTTTCTCACTTACTAAAGAGTGAGCGTGAACTATTCTGCCATCCCTGAGATCTCTTTTTTACTCCTTCTGTTCATTTCCTATGTGCAGGTTTCCCTCTTGCCTCTACCAAACTTATCCCAATCCCTAAAACACTCTCCCTGAAACTGGTTGCTACATCACAGTGTCGCCATCCATAGCAAATCCTGCTGGCACTTCCCATTTCCCTTCAACCCTGACCATTTCACACATGCCGCCCTGACCTCCAACTGGCAACACTGATATCTTTTTGCCTTATAGCCTTCTCTGGCCACCAGGCCCTGCTTTGTCCACCCACAGAGCTGCCCCCAGGTAAATTCTGGAGAATTAACACCACCCAGGAGCATAGTTTAACCAATGGCTGGTGGAGCTGGTGTACACCTAGGTCAGTCTCTTTGCCCCTCATGTCAGGTAACCCTAAGGCATATTCCACACCATTTCCTAGACTCCTCAGTGGGATTAAGCACCAGTTGCTAACTTCCTCAAAAACTGCCACTCTATCAGTTTTTTATTCCCATGCCTCAGTGTTTCCTGGGTTTGCGTTCCTCATTAACTATTTACTTTTGAATCCTTATCTCAGAATTTGCTTCTGGGGGAAGCCAAATGAAGATACTAGAGAAATTTCGGAGTCCTTAGTGGTCTCCTGCCAATGAGTGACATCAGCCATTCCTGAAATCAAGTCCCTAGAAAATGAGTGTCCAAGCAAAAGAACACTGTAAAAGGTAAAACACAGAAACTGCACTCCTAGGGGAACTGAACAGAGATCTACAAAACAGTCGGGGCTCCCCCGGCCTTCTTGCAGCCATCTACAAATCTCTATTCTTCTCTGAGTTATTTACCATTGTCCCTCGATTTTGTTAAATCTTAGGCACTACACAAAGAACCAATTTGAGAACAATGAGCTTAGACCAGGATGTTGGATAATGTGAAATACTCCAGCTGTGATAAGATGGTCCTGAAAAGTCAATAGGCATTTCTGAAAGTCGGATGGCTATGAATATGAATTAATCCTTAAATTTTTTTCTAATTCTGTCCTGAATAATGCATAAAGAGGACTTTTATAACCCTTGATCCACTGCCCTTTGAGGCTGAATTTTCCTGATGGATATAAGCATTTTGATCTGCCACACCAATTTTTCTGCTATAAATGAGCAAAATGGGGGTCCTTTCTCTGAATATACTTAGTTATGCAAAAATTTGAATTGTGACACCCTGTTAATATTCACTGCTGTTTTGTGAATAACATGTTCAAGATCTTTTGTCCATGTGAAATTGGATTCATGACTCAAAATTTTGTTTTGAGTTGCTAAGCTTAAGAAAGTCATATACTCTTCTCATCTTTGTTTATCAACAATGTAAAATAAATCTGAGATAGCTCAATTAGGGTAACAGAATTGCCAGAAGCCATCCAAAGAGAAAGTCTACAAAATTTGACAAACCTTCTCTGTTGTGGGAAACCTGTTCCTTATTGTAGATGTTACACCTGTTCTATTGTAGATGTTGCAGTTTTTCCCTATTATTGTAGACGATGTTGCAATTCTAATAGCAAACAGCTGCTCGGTAGTTTCCAATAAATATGATGTGGAAACTAGGGTTGAGGTTCTCAGTTCCAGAAGCTGTGAGTCCCCTGGCCCCATCTTCATTTCCTCTCGTATCTTTCTCTCTGTCCCTTTATTTCGTAAAGTTCTGCATTGCCTTCCCTTCGAGCCAACCTATTGTGAGCTGATTGCAGCAATTGGCACCCAACTTGGGGCCGACTATGGACCTGAAGGGAAGGAGGATTGCCTCGAGCGAAAGTAAAGTTGGTGTAATGGCCCAGAGTCCTGAGTGGTTTGGAAAGCCTTTGAAGCCCTCAAGAGTTTGCTTGTATTTCCCCAGGAGACAGAGAACATCCTGTGTGGGTACCAGCTTGTCAGATAAGCCATACCATGAATGCCAAGGGACAATGAAAGTTCCTGTGGAACCCAGAACCTCTGGTCATGCAGATGGAGATAGACGCTGAAAACTGCATGGCTGGGTCTCATTTCAAAGACTAGAATGGCTTTACATTGATGTGGGCTATGGGTGGAAGGCTCTTTGTCTCTTCAGAGATAACGAAGTTGTTTGACTTGTGGGTGTGAAACGGTAAGAGGCTGCAGTCCTGCTCTTAGGGACCAGCAGGCTCCAGTCCCAGGAAATGTTTAACAAAGCAAGGGCTATAAACTTTAAGTATTTAGGGGAAATGCAAAAACCAAGGCTTATCTAAAATGTCTGGAGTCCTTGCTAAAAGCTTACCTAAGATGTGGAAGAGATATATGCTAATTGAAGCCTATTGAGAACTGAAACAAAGGGACGATTTGGCCTTTCCTCTCTGTATAAAAGACGTTTGAAAATCTTGTTCCGGGCTCGGGATTCAAACAGAAAGCTCCCGAGTCCGGCCGGCCATCAATAAACCATTTTTCCTTCTCAAAATCATTCCTGAGTCCTGGCCTCTCTATTCTCAAATAATTGAACTTCTCTTAAATTCCACAACATTAATGGCGACCACGAAGGGACAAAAATGAAGGCCAGAGACGGTAGCATTTTGCTGCCCCTTCCAAATCCCCGAGGAAGCCGGGAGGACTCGGGTGAACCCCAAATCTGGGCGCCCCTGGATTAAATTTAATCCAGAAAAGATGTGGGCTCCACCAGAATCTTCCCGACAAAATCAAGGGGCAATGGAAGGTCTGAAGAGAAAGATTCTGGGAACGAAAAAGAGCTCCGAACAGGGAAGAAGGTAAGACTCCCCGGGTGAGCAGAGTCTGGAAGGCCCTAGCTTTAATTGCTAGGAAGGGGAGGCTGATCACCTCCCGAGAGAACCCTAGTAGCCCCAGAAGGCTGGGGGGAAGCCGTTCTCTCTAGGCTTGGGAAAAGGAGGAAAACCGGGGAAAAGCCCTGGTGTTTTGGGTTTGTCTAACTGCATGTTAGAATCTGGTACTGGTCTTATATCCACTAAAGGAGTGGAGTCTCGATTTTAATAGGAAGGGTATTTATAGGTTCGAGTCCTAATATCCTGGAAATTGGTCTAGATTAAGGAAAACAAAACTTGGTTACAGGAAAATGGATCGGCTTTTCTGGTGGAGCTTGGTCTGGGTGTAAAGTTTAAACAGTGGAAAAGTCTAGCTGAAATCTTTTGTTATGGTGCTAATTTGTGAATGAATTTGCTTTATACCAAATGTTAAGTGTTCTGAGGTTTGTGATGGCTGTGGGGGCAGCCGTGGTGAAAATAAATATATAAACTTGTGAGTCAGATTAGTGACCTTTGTGCTTCTGTCTGTGTCAGCTCAATGTTAGTGTTGGAGTTGTGTCCTTACATGAAGTAGAATTACAGCTGAGCTGGAGCCCTCCCTTGCCATTGGCAAGGGGGTGAAATGATTCTGGGGCAAAAGCTGAGGAGTCTAGATGTTTGTGCATGTTCTGGTGTCTTGTCTCTGGTCTGGCCCTTTGCCGGGGCTTGGAGGCCATCTGTGTCCGAGCCAAGCACCCAAGTCTGTTGGGAATGTCCCAGTCAGGGCGGCTAGGTTCCTGGGAGAGTTGCCAAATTTGAGTAGGTTCTGTCTGCCCATTTTGGCTGAAAGCTGGAAAGGGGGGAGCGGCTTGCCCCTTTCCAGTGAGTCCACCCTTCTATTCATAAGCCGCATTCCTGTTTGTTGTGCACCCGACTGCCTGGAAGGGGGGGAAGTGAAGGAGGTGAAAAGCAGAATCAGAATAAATGCAGTAAAGTTCCCTCCTTAGGGTGTCAAAGCCAAAATACGTTTGCATTCTGCTCAGGTTCTTAGAAGGTATTGTAGTAACCTTAAGTAAGAGAATGTGTTCTGTGAAGGTAAACTTTGTATTAAGGGTATAAATAATTATAAAAGTTTTACAAAGCATTGTTTAAGGTATTTAAGTGGCTAATTGCAGAAAGTCATTATTTAACAAAACTGAATTGATAATAATAATAATAAAAGGCAATTTTATAACAAACTTATTCGGCAGCCAATCTCCCCTGCCAACTTGCTTCCAAAAAAACTGTTTCTGGTATTACATGCTACTAAGTATTTAAAGTGAAGAAAAGTTCATTATTTTAACAAACTTGGTTAGTATTAATGGCAATTATATGTTGTAAGAAGTTTGCCTGGTAACTTAGTATGTGGGATATATGGAGTGGGTTTTTATTGTTAAGGAAACAGAAGATGATTTTGTCCTAAGATAAAATGATTGATTATTGGAAAGAGTAGAGTGTGGGACGGAACCTGAATGAATACTGAAAGTGTAGAAGGTTTGTGGAAGGGAAATTTTTATGATTAAAATTGAATAAGATCAATATACAAAGAAAATATTTTATCAATAGCTTCTTGTGCTTTAACCTCATCATATCCTCAATGTTTGAAGAAGAGTTCTTTTAAAAGAACATTTTATGTTCTAGAAATCAAATCCTGAAAAGTAGCCTTTTATTTCAAACTAACTGCAAGAGATTTATTCTTTCACTTTAAAGGAAAAATTAAAGTAATGGTTAAGTTCATTTAATATGTTATAAGTTGAATGAAAGGTATTTAAAGGTGTTATAAAATTAATAGGTTTTAAAAAATTAATAAAAACTGTAACTAAGAGTTAAAATCATTTATAAATGCATTTATATTGTAAAACAGTGGAAAGACAATAACTGAGATTATAGCTGGGTGAATTTAGCCTGAAACTATTATTTAAGTGTAAATTCTACACTAACCTTTCCTTTGTTTATGGTTGCTTCAGGCCTAACCTCGCCCTTTGCCTTTGCCTACGGTTATTTCATAATTGAGAAGAGCTGGGACATCACTGTCTCCTCTTCTGGTATTAGTAACCCTTTCTCTCATGAATTCAAGTGTAAACTAAATAAATGGCTGCCTGATAGAATAAGGTTAAATGACCACTGGAGTTTTATTATCTCCAAAACCAAAAGGGGGGTGGAGGGGGAGAAGTCTCCTGCCTTGACGGTCAGTGTTCCTAAGAGTGGCAATTCATGAGAGAAAGCAGTCTGTCTCCCTGAGGCTTCAAATAGCCTCGGTAAATATATAAAGTTAATCTTGTGGCTTATCCAAAATTCTGCTGATTTCAAAGTAAAGTGTAAAGTTCTGAAACAAAGTGGTGCTGAGGCATTGAGAACATTTTGGTTATTACAATCCATTAAGTAAGAAAAAATTCTTGTGGTAAACTGCATGGTCATAGTGCAAATTAAGAAGAGTTTCAAAAGTCTTTGAAAAGTTTAAAGTAACTAAAGTCATGTTGTTGTGTCAAACTATTCATGTCTGCCTATTTGCTCAAATTGTTAAAAAATATGCAGTTATATTTATAAATATTCTTAAAGCCCAAATTGAACTAAGCAGGATGAAAAAGTCATAGAAATCTGATTATGGAAACAATTGGGAAAGGGCCTCCTCTTTGCAAGAGCTTTTAAGGCAAGACTAGGTGTGGCAGATTAAACCTATCTACTAGGCTAGGGAATTAAGAATCAGTTTGCCTGGTAATTTCCCAGTTTAAACCTTTGTCAGCCATAAATTAGAGAAGAAAAAAAAAAAAAAAAAACAAAGATTAGGTTAATTCTCACAGAAGAAAATGTTGATGTAACCCGGCGGCCTGCTGCCTCAGTCTCCCACTCCCGGGTTGGACAGCAGTGGAGGAGACCAGTTTAGGCCAGTCCTATGGGCAGTGGAAGGATGCCCAAGAAGGAGCTAACTAAGTCGGTGCCATTTCAGCACTAAATTCTATTCCTTATTTGACAAAGGGGGGGAGCAGGTAAAAACTAAAATGGTTGGAATGTGATAGAAGAAGCAGTTAAATCAAACTTTTGCGTGGGAAAGTTAAATCTCAGATAAGCTGTAACTTCTGAAGTATCCAATCTATGGAAAAACAGGAAGAGCTTGCATGCTAGGCTTAGGGGTATAAATTGTGTCATTTTTCTTTGTTCGGGGCACCAGCCATATCTGGCTCTGCGCCCCTTCTTGCAAGATTGAGAATAAAGTATTTTCTTCTCCACAATCTGGTGAGCCTTATTTTCTTCCAGAAGATTTCTTTCCAACAAAATAAGGTAATTAGTGGCTCTATTAACAAATTTCAGTAAGTAAAGGAAAGTCCATAAAAACTATGGAGAGATCTTTCCTGGGTTATGATTTTAAAAAAATTAAGTAATTGTGTAATGTGTTTTGAAACCTGGAAGTCAGTATGCATGTGTTTTAAAACCTGGTAGTCAGTTATGCTTTTAAATTAATAATTTTCATAACTTAAAGAAAAGAAGTTTTTAGCTTCCTGTAAGGGAAAAAGAGAACATTCCTTGCATAAACTATTATGGTTTCAATTTTATTTAACTTGAGTGTAATCTCCCATAGTTAATTTATAAACTAAATTAACATATGTACAAAATCTTTACAGTAATGAAAATTGTAAGTGAAAATTGTAAGTTCACATTGGTGAAATTAGGCTAAAGGGAAAAGATTGTAGATATGCTCTCTTAAATAGAGAGTAAATTTCTTTCATTGGTAATTGTAATTTAGTAAGTTTATTTAAACATGAGGTGGCTACTCAATGTGGTTATAGTCAATTATAAAGAGTTTGTAAAACATCTTCCAAACTGAAAATGTTTAAATAGTTCTAGTTGTAGAAGTTATTGTTAACTAAAGAAACTTAGATTGGTATTGGTAGCAGAAATAACTTCATGATAATAAACCTGTCTGAAGGCCACTGCAAAATACACATTTAAGTAAATGGTAATAAAAGGTTGTCTTGATTCTATTGGAAATATTCTGTTTTCATTCTAACAATGAAAAATAATATTTTTCCTCTATTACTAAAGTGAAGTACCTACTGTTATCTTCATAGTAAAATTGTGTAAGTAGATGGTCATTTGATATATGTATTGCGTTAAGTTGTTTAAAATATATATATAAAACAAGGAATAGACTTTAACATTGTCAAACTCTTGTGCATTCGAACCAGGCCTTGTATACATTACAGGTGGCCTCTCCATGTGAGTTATTGGCTAGGCTGGTCACTGACCCCTCAATTAAAAATATGTGCTATATCAGTCTCTGGTTCTGCTCCTGAAGTTGATGGAAACTATATTGCAGTTTCAAGCTCCTGCAGCCAATAATGACTCGGTACAGCCAAGTGTACAATGGATATCGCCTCCAGACTGGCACTGTTCCATGGTGCCAGAGAGCACTATGCACCAGGCTAGTAGAATACTGGAAAATCTCTGGAATACTGGAAGGATGCTGCAACTTGCTCACTGCGTTGAAGAACATGCTAAGTGGAGCCATGATACCAGGAGACTGTAAGTAAAACTTAAACACAATTGGCATTATGGCCTGCTCTCATGGAGAGATAACATGTAAAGTATTACAAACCTGAAACTCAAAACTAATAATGGCAACACTGAATCCTTATGCATTAAGTAATACATTAGTTAATATTAAGTGCTGTACTTTTATCCTGTACTAAATATATGCCTAATAATTGTAATGTTATCTTTTCTATTTTGGATCAAGTGCAGAAGTATATTAGACATGTTAAATTCCTGGTAAAATCATTTTCTAAACAGTTAATAACATGTCTATAGAATAAGGTGGCAGTCTCAGCCAGACTCAGTTAGCAAAAGTGAGGCTTGCTTGCTGATGGTGAGTCACCTATTGAACAAGTCAAAATTGCTAGAAATTGTACAATGAAAACCAAGGTGTATAAAATCTTTATTCTGTAGTTCTGATCACTCCCACAGGTGAAAACTATAAGAGTATTTCCAAATTAGTGTTCTAATCCTGAGTGAAGCCAGTTGCCCAAGGAGTGCCAGTTCACCAGGAGCATCTGACAGAGTGAATGAGTGTCAATCATTGAACAGCTTGGAATGTGTCTTCAGACAAAGCTAAGTGTCTGTTGCAATTTCTCTCTAAAGATGGATAACTTAAAAAAGAATATATATGCTGTTCCCACCAGCTTTTAAGGAATGCCATCTTTATAGGCATCTAATCTTGTCTATCTCTGTAATCCAATGTGTCCTCTTTTAAAAACGGGTATTCCAAATTTTTAATTAAGTTTGTTTCTTTCAGAGTGAACATCTTATTAACCATATGAAAACTTCATCCAACTTCGTACAGAATGCCAGATCCATCTTCCTCCAGTTAGAATAAATTAAAGAGTTTTACACCTTATTAGGCAATGACTACAGCCCATGGCCAGCAGGAAGCAGTTACAGAAAAGAGATCATCTCCCTTCAGCACCCCTTTTAAATTAAAGGTGTAAACTCTTTAAGAGTAAAATAAAAGTAATAGATGGATCTGGAACCTGACTGGAAATCCACGTGAGTGCCAGTGGCAGCAGAATAACTGCGGGAGGCCCCTGCCCAAGATTCTGCTGTCCAGAATGAAAAGTTCTAAACTTCTAAAAACGGTCCTGGATGCTGTACTAAAGACTGATAAATAATCAGTCAAGACAACAAACAGTCATCCACCTCATAGCTACAACAATAATTATGCCAAAGCTTAGCAAGTAAACTTTGACAAAGGGGGGGAATGATGTGGGCTATGGGTGGAAGGCTCTTTGTCTCTTCAGAGATAACGAAGTTGTTTGACTTGTGGGTGTGAAACGGTAAGAGGCTGCAGTCCTGCTCTTAGGGACCAGCAGGCTCCAGTCCCAGGAAATGTTTAACAAAGCAAGGGCTATAAACTTTAAGTATTTAGGGGAAATGCAAAAACCAAGGCTTATCTAAAATGTCTGGAGTCCTTGCTAAAAGCTTACCTAAGATGTGGAAGAGATATATGCTAATTGAAGCCTATTGAGAACTGAAACAAAGGGACGATTTGGCCTTTCCTCTCTGTATAAAAGACGTTTGAAAATCTTGTTCCGGGCTCGGGATTCAAACAGAAAGCTCCCGAGTCCGGCCGGCCGTCAATAAACCATTTTTCCTTCTCAAAATCATTCCTGAGTCCTGGCCTCTCTATTCTCAAATAATTGAACTTCTCTTAAATTCCACAACAACATCACAATATCTAAACTACAGAACTTGTTCAAGCATGGCATCATAAAGCAAGTATGACTTGGAGACAGAAAGAGATTAAGAAGGAAATTGAGAGGAGGAAAACTGGAAAAGAAATGTTGAATTATAAAAGAAAGCAATGAAGAAATTCTAGATTAATAGATTTGGAACTGCTTTTGTGTTTGTTCAATGTCAGTGTGTGTGTTGTAATTGTTTAATGTGTGTGATTGTTCAAAAAAGAAAAAGAAAGGGAAGAAAGAGAAAGGAAGGAAAAAGGAAAAAGAGAAAGAAGGAAGGAAAAAAAGAAAGAGAAAGGAAGGAAAAAAGAGAAAGGAGGGAAGGAAAAAGAAAAAAGGAAGGAAAAAAGAGAGAAAGGAAGGAGAATGAGAGAATGGAAGAAAAAAGAAAGAAAAAGAGAATGGGAGGAAAAAATAGAAAGAGAAAGGAAGGAAAAAGAAAAAGGAAGAAAGAAAAAGGAAAGAGAAAGAAAGAAAAAAGAGAAAGGAAGGATAAAATGACAGATGTAAAAGTTAAGTGAATATTGAGAAAGGTAAAAAGTTTGTGGGAATGCTAACCAACATGTTATAGGGTGTATTTTGTCCTAAAATAAAATGGTTAGTATGGAGATATGCATGACAGAACTAGTATGCATATATCAAGCTGTAAAAGTATTGTGGTAGCATTCAGTGAGAAGTGTTTTGTAAAAGTAAAACATGACTGAATGAATACAAAAAGTGCAAAGGCTGTGTGAAAAGGTCAACAATGGACTTTTAAATTTCAAGGCTTTCTGCCCTGGCCTGATGGCAATGAATCTGGCTGCATAGAAGAAACCTGTGGCGGTGACCCTACTAGGAAACATCAGAGACAATGATATTTTAAGGGCCTGGAATAGGCCAAAAATTGGGACAAGCTGTAAGGTCCCTGAAATGTTGTTCGGTTGGGTAAGACAAAACTACATTCTCTGCTGTAATTGATAAATACAATGTGCTCTCATGTCGATGGAGTTTATAATGACTTAACCTGTGAACTGGATGTGGCCAGCACTAATACCAAATACTGACCTATATAGCCTCGTCGGTTGGGAATTTTAAGCCTATGAGAAATGAAAGTCTATTCATTAAATGTCTGCTAGTTGGAAGTCTTTTGTTTGTTGTTGTATAATCTACAGTAGTTATGGATTATGTATAAAATGTTTGAATACTAATCAGAACTTTAATAATGAGACATACTGTGTACTTAAGTGATTTGATGAACTATAAGTGATATATAAATGTACCTGGATGTAAAGCTCTTGTTTTAAGTTTGAACAATCCTAGGACTGAAGATATTGAGAAAAAAATTTAATGACTATTCAAACGTAAAAGTGAAAATATCATGCAGGAAGCTCTGTTATTCAGTGAAACATCATTTGCATAGACTTGGCAAAAACAAAAAGGGGGAAATGTGGGAAACTGGCTTACCTGTTCCTTATTGTAAATGTTATACCTATTCTAGTGCAGATGTTGCAGTTGTTCCCTATTATGGTAGATGATGTTGCAGTTCTAATAGCAAACAGCTGCTTGGTAGTTTCCAATAAATATGAGGTGGAAATTAGGGTCAAGGCTCTCAGTTCCAGAAGCTGTGAGTCCCTTGGTCCCATCTTTATCTTCGCTCTCCTCTCTCTCTGTCCTTTTATTTCTGTAAGTTCTGTGTTGCCATCGCTTCGAGCCAACCTATTGTGAACTGATTGCAGCACTTCTCTTTTCTCTTGTCCAAATCTATCAGTTTGTATTTTTTTCTGTAGTTACCAATATATAATTCATTTCATTATTATGAACCTGCAAAGACAAACACCACTCACACAAGTGCATATCTTGCCATTTTATCCACTTCATTGACCATTGACCAATTCATTTAAGTACTAACCTGAATTTCTCTTAAAAATAAAAGTTGCCACATCAAGAAGGATTTACTCTGATGGATGAGGTAAACAAGTGGTGTAACATGGAGAGCCTGCAATGAGACTGGAGGAATGCAAAAAAGAACAGAAAATTGGCATGGGAACCTCACCTCTGAAGTGAGAAACAAAGAGAAGAAGCTGGAGCCCAGCCCCTGTGTGCTTTTACTCCAGTTCAGTACCTAATCCAGATTTAGTCATTGCAATTTCTCTCACATGCTGTTTTGGTGGGTGGAAATACACAAGATGATGATGTTAAGAAGGCATGACAGAACAATCAGGAATATATGCCAAAAAATGGGACAGTAAAAAGAACTGCCTGGACAGAATTTTTTAAAGTAATGCTTCCATAATTTGTTAAACCACCATTTGTTTGTTATTAAGTTGAAATAAAGTTTATTTTGAAAATAACTGTTAAATTATTGCTTTAAGTCTCAATCCATTTCTCACAACTGTTCCAAATAGAAACTGGTTAATTATGAAAAATAATACTTTCAAGCAAGTTTTGTTCTACTTTCTAAAACTCTAATGTTTGGGGTTCAGCTAATCAGCTGAACAGATTCTCTGACTCAGGAGAAATTTCCTTCTGTTGGCCTTGATATCAGAAAAGTTGGAGAAAGGAGCCTTTGTATTCTGCAGTTGTCAGAAGAGAAAAAAAAAAACACTTAAATCTATGACTAGTTACTAGCTAGAATCTGTTATAATAATCACAATCTTTTGTGAAAAATCAATCAAGTGCAAGGCATTTTAATTCACTATCTCTAATCATAGCAACCAAGGAAGATATTATCACTTCATCTTAGATAGAAAGCAAGGCGCCCAATCCAATAGCTAACAAATGCTGGAGCTTATATAGGAAGTCAAATCTTACTGGTTCCAATATGCATGTTCAACCTAGAAACTTAGAGGTTTCTAGATTTAATTGATAGGACACTTTCATGAAATGAAAACTTACTTGGGACTCCAACATATAAAGAAGGTCAAAAAGGAATGCTCTGGTTGAACTGGAAAGAGAACGCCTGAAGCCCTAGTGCTGAGATAACTTCCCCACTTCCCAACCTTCCCTGCAGCAGCCTGGGGCATCTCAATGGAAACTCGGGGTTCTGCGGAGCCCCTGCATCAGGTCATGACTCAATAATTTCCCACCAAATATGGGGCAGCCCTATCAGGGGTCACAAACCCAGATGCTTATAAGTAGGCCATTACCTTGCTCTCAACACAACCCTGCTCCACCTTTGTGTTTAATGAAAAATTATTTTTCTTCTCTACCATGAGCTTTAAAGTTATAGATCTCTGTTGATCAATGCTTTGCACCGAATTTTAATGCCAAAAAATGTAAAAAATAAAAAGAGACTTCATTATGTTTCTCTATGTATTAAATATGAAATGTTTCAAGTTATCTACCCACCAAGGAATTCTCCTCTGACAGTGTTGCTCAGGGCAGTACAATGTTATTTTAAATTCTCTTCTTATTAGAGGGGAAAAAAAAGAGTTTGCTTCTCAGAGTTTGTGTGTATTTATATCAGAGTTTAACTGGCATTTTCATCATGGTATTTATAAATCGTAATGCAGTTCCACTGCAGCCTCTGACACACTCATTAATTTGTTCCCAGCGGCAGTTCATTACAACATCACAAGCAAAGCACACGTTCTCCATGGGCACTCAGGGGTCCACCGGAAATTAAGCAGACAGGGCTGCAAAGCGCCTCCGCAGAGCCAGCCGCTGGCTTGATGTCCCACAGCAGGCTGAGGCCAGCGAGTGCTGAGGGGCTGCGGGAATGCAAGGCAATGCTCCTCGCCTTGCTCTGGGCCTTGGAGTTCTGAGCTGCCACAGAGCCGTGATTCCTAGTAAAGGACAGGCTCTTGCTGTCTAGATGAGGCACCTTCTCCTATCCAGCCTGCTCTGGATTGGGGTAGAGCATCTGCTTTCACATGGTTAGTGCAAGGCAGACTTGGGGCTTTTCTTTCTTTCTCCTGTGATCATTCAGGAGCAGGCCCTTCCTGGTCAGTGGGGAGATTTAAGCTCTGACTTGGAGCGCTTTGCCTCAGGAAAGCACTTCATTGAATGTGCCTCTGCACAGAAAATTCAATTTTTAAAAGAACTCGGTGCTTTGACAACATGCTAAATTAAACACACACACACAACAACAGCAACACTGGAGCTATTTCCTTGTCATCTTCAGCACTTTCACAGGTTCTCTAGCCATGATGGGTCAGCGCTGCGGGAAATATCAGAAGATCTGGGGCCTCCCTGTGACCCAAGAGTGTGGCCTTTGGGCATCTCAGTAAATACTTCCTAGCTGTTCTTATTTTATCCAGATTGTGCAGCTATTTATCTCTGCTCTGCAAGGCTGACAGGGTCATTGGGAAGTGGGGATGTGCAATGGCATGGGAAATGGCTTTGGAAGTAAGCACCTGGGTTGAGGTGTGGGGACCAGAAGCTCTGGGGTCAACTCATAGCCCTGCTGAGCTGGAGAAATCACTTTTGCTCCAGAGTCAGAGCTACTCCATCTACAAAATCAGGAGAGACGACTCAGTAACCCATGTAGGTCCTTCTGAGTATTCAGTGAGCTCTATGAAGAAGAGCAAATGCAACAATTTTGTTCAATTCTAAAACAAGGTACAAATGAGTTTTATTATTAGCCTAGAGAGAGCTCAAGGCGAAAGGCCTGGAGACCACAAGCCAAACTCCAGACATGCAGAACATCTGGAAAGCAGAAGGAGGCCTTCTCCAGGGCTCAC